>NC_064927.1:256402928-256705958 GCF_023897955.1 Schistocerca gregaria
GAAGGAGGTACTAGGCACAAGTGCCATACTGAATAAGGAAACAAAAGCATGAATTGATAGGGAATGGCAATAAATCTGGTACAGACCAGAAGCAGTGAGGAGAACCTATCAGTTCCTTCCTAGCATAAAATGAACAAGAATGTCATACTGTCTTCCAACCAAGGGAGCTACATATTATCTGTCGGGACATGGTCGGTACCCCAGCTACTTATTAAAAACATGACAGTTCACCATAGATGCTCCGGATCACATTGTCTGGGAACATGTCATCAGAAAGGTGTTACAGATCAGGACAAGAATGTGTTTGGAAATGCAACATTATAAGGAATGTGAAACTGTGGTATAAACTGAACTCACTGACAGCTAAAATATCAGTGTCTGAACTGCAAGCCTACATAGCTGAGAGACTACCATGAATAGAATCCTGATAATAAGACATGCTGTGGCAGTATATCCACTTAACAACAACCGAGTGGAAGCAGTGGGGAGATGAGCCTCAGGACAGACCACGAGGAATTTCCTGAGTCCCTGACAGCCATCTCCTAATCTCCACACATTGGGTGGAACAGCAGCACAGCCCCTGTGAATCCAGGTTGCATTTCAGTGCACCGGGGGATAAACCTTCCAGACAAATGAGAAATACAGCTTGGTTCTGATAACAAGTACAATAGTCTAGTGTATTGTTGTATAGTAGTGTAGTCCAGAATAGTGTAACAGACTAGTAGCATGTGCCTTCTTAATTCCAGATGAACAAAAACCAGTGAGCCAAATGGTAGTAGGTAGATTTTTTTCTTCTTGTAGATATTGTATGCAGATTTTTCCCCTCTCAAACACCATAATGCTTAGTTATCACTAACACATTTGAAATTGTGTTAAAATACTGGGTGTTCAAAAAGTCTCTCTGCAGTGCCGTTCAGATTGCTAGCAGCGTGTGCCATATGATTGTCCTACCTGGGTTACTTCCCTTCGGTGGACTCTCCTAACATTCCACTGTTTTGTTTATCTCAGCCAGTGTCAGTAGTATCAATGGCGTGTGTCATTATGTGTTGACATGAACGTTTAAGTTTAGTTCCTTTGTTCGTTTGTTTCATTTTTGTCACTATTAAAATGCTAACCATTTTAGTTGAACATGTGTTCAAAGCTGGCAGTAAATACACAGTTTCAGTTCGTCAAACATTTAATTCAGTTTTCTCGGAGACAACACTCCCACATCGCGATACTGTGTAAGATTGACAGATGCACCGAGAAGTGGTCACCCTAGCATTTTGTCCGAGGATAAACTACTCGATGTTCCTAATAAAATGCTCATGAGTCCAAAAAAAGTCAGTAAGAAAACTCACCCAGTAAATCGATGTTAGTGTTGGAATGGCCCACACAGCTGTAAGGAAAAAATTAGAACTTTTCCCATACAAAGTGACAGTCATGCAAGAACTGAAAAATACTGATCATGGCATGAGACTGCATTATGGTCAATGGTTCAAAAATTTCGTTCAACAAAATGAAACAGATATTCTTAATGAAAGGTTTTTCACAGATGAGGCTTGGTTTCATTTATCCGGGTACATGAACTCGCAAAATTCTCATACCTGGAGTACTGCAAATCCATTGTTTTTCAGGAGGAACCACTGCATTCTGCAGAAATAGAGTTTGGATTGCAATTTCTAGATGTCGGATCGTGGGTCCTATATTTTTCAACAAAACAATAAACGTACAACAATACTGCAGTGATAATCTGTACCCATTCATAAGCGAACTTGTGTTAAGTGAAATAATGAATGATTATTTTCAACAAGATGGTGCAACCACGCATGCAGCTCGCATTTCAGTGTCACTGCTTGCTGATGTTTTTGGTGATCGCATAATTTCACAGGGACTTTTTCTTCTGGAGAGCAGCGAAAGCAACTGTCTATAAAAACGATCAAAAATCCATCGCTGAATTGGAAACTGTAATATCCACTTTCAGTGCTTCTGTTACAGAAGAAATGTTGCAGCTTGTGTTTGGAAACATGATTAGATGAATTTAATCGTGTATTAAACAACAGGGGGGATTCTTTCAACATTTAATGTGAAAGTTTGTAAGTAAAAATAAATATTTAATAAATTAATAACTTGTATTTCACTGAGTTTCGTTTCAGTATATTCATTGCGGCATATGGCATGCGCAGCTAACAAACATATGGCACTGCGGAGAGACTTTCTGAACATCCCGTATTATGTGCTATATTTTTGACAATTCATGTGCAACATTTGATCTGTTCTTTTTCATAGGTAACACCCTTTAAAAATAAAAATGGTTCATGCCAATATAAAAAGCTGAGGAATGATGACAGCAGAGCTGGCACATTGCATGGCTGCTTTCGTGGCTGATATCGTAGAATAAGACTGTGGCAGGACTAGAACAGACAGTGTATGGGTGGATTGGGCACGTTTTGCACCTGAGTTTTCCATAGGGATATTATCCCTGTGGCAAGGGGGTTGGAATTTGGAGTGGCAAAGAGATAGACTAGGATGTTGTGGAGGTTGGGTAGGCAACACAACACCAGTGTAGGAGCGGTGGAAGATCTTGAGTATAATGCCCATCATTTCAGGGCATGACGATAGATAATCAAAGCACTGATGAAGTCAATCCTATCCAGGGCGGTACTGAATGAGTAACGGTGTGCTCATTTGTAGCTGGTTCTTAGAGATGGTGGGAGGAATGGATTTTTGTGGGGATATGGCATGATAATCTGTTTATAGACTTTGTCTGTGAAGGCCTTTGTGAGAACTCAGCATACTGGGCAAGGAAGCTCCAGTCACTGCAGAGACACTGACCCCGGACGGTCAGGCTATATAGGAGGGTTCCTTGGTTTCTTTGGGGAAGGGATAACAGCCATCAAAATACAGGAACTATTGATGGCTGGTGGCTTCAATGTGGACAGGGGTGTGGATGGAACCATCAGAGTGGAGGAGGTCAATGCCCGAGAAGGTGGTACACTGGATTGGCGGGAATCATGTGAAGTGGATGGAAGACAAGGCATTGAGACAGTGCAGGGGTGAAGATAAGATGTCCTGACCTTGAGTCCAGATGATGAAGATATCATCAATGAACCCTAGAACAGACCAGGGGTCTGGGGTTTTTGGAGGCTAGGAAGGTTTCCTCTGGATGACCCATAAACATGTCAGCATAGGAGGATGCCATGCAGATGTCCATGGCTGTGTTACATCTTTATTTGTATGCCTTTCCTTCAAAGAAGAAGTAATTGTGTGTTACAAAGTAGTTATTAAGGTTTATGAGGAATGAAGTAATATGTTTAGAGTTTGAAGGACATTTGGAGAGGTAGTGAGTGTTCAATAGCGGCAAGACCATGAGCATATTGGTATACAGGGAAGTGGCGTTAACAGTGAGGAGTAGGGGTCCAGGATATAAAGAGATGGGGATGGTGGAGAGTTAGTGAAGGAAATGATTGGTATTTTTGATGTGGGAGGCTAGATTTTGGGCAACAGACTGGAGGTGTTGGTCAACAGGAGCCGAAACTCTTTCAATGGGAGCACAATAACCAGCTACAATGGGGCATCCAGGATTGTTGGGTTTATGGATTTAGGAGAGCATGTAGGTGTGTGTGTGCAGGGTGCCATAGGTGTGAGGAGAGGAACATATTCAGTGGAGAAGTTCTGGGAAGGCCTAAGGTTTTAAGCAGGGATTGGAGGGATCTATTTTGGGGCTTTGTGTGGCAGTCCTTTCTCCTGTGGAAAGGATGGGTGTTCTTAGAAAGGGACATGGAGAAGGGTCGTGAGGCCAAGTTGGAGGTAAGGATGAGGGGATGGTTAGGTGGAAGGCTAAAGAGGTGGGAAGGAGTCACAGTTGGGTAATTGTATGAACTGGGAGAGTCAGGATTGAATGTTTGGATTACAATGGCTACGATCGGGGGGAGAGGTGGCAAAGAAGCATTTCCATTGCAGGATTTCTTCATCATAAGAGTAAACTTGATGTACAGAAAGCACAAATGCTATGATTGGTCAGCAGCTCTAGCTCTCATACAATGGTGGTGTTCAGCTCTTGGAAGTAGGTCCAACTTATGTATTAGATACCTTTTACCGTGTCACTGTAAATGATACTTCAAGACATTCTGATGTATTAACAGCCATAAATGTTTTTCTTTATCATACATGTACAGTCACAGTCTCTATAAATGCTACTTGTACTCTGATAGTTCAAATGGCTCTGAGCACTATGGGACTTAACATCTGAGGTCATCAGTCCCCTGGACTTAGAACTACTTAAACCTGACTAACATAAGGACAGCACACACATCCATGCCCAAGACAGGATTCGAACCTGTGACCGTAGCAGCAATGCGGTTCCAGACTAAAGTACCTAGAACCGCTCGGCCACAATGGCTGGCGTACTCTGTCCCGCCATTCATATGTAGCACGAAAATGGATGACAGTGCTTCCTGCTTTGTAGTGACACACACATGTGGCAGAGTTAGTTAGTCACATGTTCCATTGAGCAATGTCATGGTAACCGTTACGATGTGGAATGTGTAAAGTGCATAACAAATGTACACATGAATCAAGGCTTTTTTTAAGCTTAAAAATTTTATTACCTACTCCACTCTCTTAAATGGCACAAAATACATATATTATACCTGTAGATTTATTTATTCCTATTCAAGAATTCATCTACAGTATAGGAGTTGTCAAGGAGACATTATTTCAGTTTATTTTTGAAATTATTATTGATACTTGTCAGACATTTTATTTCATCTGCTAATTTCTTGAATAGTTTTACAGCAGTATATTTTACCCCTTTCTGTGCCAAAGATAGGTTTCAAGTTGAGGACAGTGTAAGTCTTTCTTTCATCTGGTGTTATAATCATGAATGTCACTTCTGTTTTCAAACTGGTCCATGTTGTTGAGAACAAATATCATTACTGAGTAAATTAACTGTGAGGCTGTTGTAAGAATTCCTAACTTTTTAAACAGATGCCTACAGGAAGTGTGACTATGAGCCCCAAACATTATTCTAAGCAATTTCTTTTGAGCAGTGAATACTTGTTACGTAAGTGTTGAGTACCCCACAATATTATTCTGTATGACATCAGAGAGTGAAAGTATGTTAGCCTACTAATTTCTATATCTTCAAACTTTGCAATTATTCTGATTGCAATAGGCACTGAACCTAGTCGCCTTAGGAGGTACAAAATATGAATTTTCCAATTAAGATTCTCATCTATAAGTGCACCCAAATACTTAGTGTGCTGGACTTGAAAGTTTTGTTGACAGAGACATTATTGCCTTTCGCACTTACCATATTTCTGAATTGGCTAATAAGGATTTTGGTAAATCAGCATATGTTTCTCCTTCTTCCTTGTCATTATATATTCATAACAGGAATAAAATATCTGTAAACGAATCTGTATTCATTTGGGTTAAAGGCAAAGGTGTATGTGAATATGTAAAATTTGTTGGTGATTGTACTGTATATTTCCATAAATAAAATTGTGTTTTTTGCAAACTGATCTGTAGCGTAGCTGGCTGCTGACTTCTGTTGATGTGTTATATTTATTGAAGGAACTGTACTCCTTGGATAAGGAAGTTTGAAGTACTGTGTTTTTTCAAAGTTCAGAGCAGGCCCATTCACAAAAAAACAATAACTCTTCAAAAGACATTATTTGTATCATTTTCAATTGGTGTTTTTTTCACTGGTATAATAATGCTTCTATCATCAGCAAACAGTATCAGTTTAACTTCTCATTTCAGGTAAGAAGGGAGGTCATTCATATATATATCAAGAACAGAAGAGGATCCATGATCGAACCCTGTGGAACATCTAACGTAATTTCAATGGAGTTAGATAAAGTGGCAAACTTCCTTAAATCGCTTAAACCACATAAAGAAACTTTCTGCTTCCCGATCTGTAGATATGACTTAAACCACTCATATACTGTTCCATTTATACCATAAAATTGTAATTTCTGTTACATAATGTCATGGTTCACACGATCAAATGGTTTGGATAAGTCACAGAAAATTCCTATTGGTGACATTTTACTGTTTAAAGACTCTATTATGTGGGTAGTGAAATTGTTATATTGTTGTTTCAGTAGAACAGCATTTTTGAAATCCAAACTCTGATTTACTAAGTATCCCATTACTGTTGAGATGGCTGTCCAATCTTGCATACATTGCTTTCTTGATGGTTTTTGAAAATGCTTTAAGCAAAGATACTGGCCAATAATTATTGACATGACAACGGCATATTTTAACCTGTCTGGGAAAATACCTAGAGTTAGTGATGCATTACATGTGTGACTCAGAACATCAGCTGTAACTGCTATATCAGCACTGATTCTGTTAACAGCAAGAAACAAATTGTTGTTAATGTTTCTCACAAGATTGTAGAGAAAAAAATCAGCTTTGTCAATTTTTGAGGAACACTATGTAATAAAAATGAAGCAGCATGTTTTAGGTTTGTGAGTGGAATTGGTACTGTCGTAATTTGATAACATGTGTGCTCGTGGGCGGCTGCTGAAACTTGTTGTGGTCTTTTTTTCCCAGGTTGAATACCTAAATCATTTAAATATGAAGTTCATCAAATATATGGTAATTAATTCATACTTAACCATCATTTCCTGAGAAAAATGCATGTCTTCTAGTTTCTAATATGTAAAATGCACAAAATTCTGGTTTTCATTGCAATAAACAATCTTAATTATCAATATTTTATAAAAGATTGTTGAAGATTATTGAAGGTAAGGAAACATTACACAGTTAAATTTTTTTTGGAGATAAATGAAAAATCAACTACTTTTTGTTTAAATATGCCCACTGCTTTGTAGGACAGATGTGATCTCACATGAGCCAGAGTGATATATGTCATAGAAGCATGGAAAACAATAATTTTCAGGGCATCAAGCGTACTGTTCAAATGCTGAATTTTTACAGTTGTCACCTTAACACTGCAATCTGAACCCAGCAGAATTGATCTGGAGCCAAGTCAAAGGATTTGTCGCAAGACATTGAAGATGCCAAACATACTGGAAATAATGCACGAAGCTTTGTGACACTTTATTGCCGAACAATGGTGAAGTGCAGAACAGCACATCATAAAAGAGGAGGAGGAAATGTGGATTTTTTTGGTGGCTTGGAATTCTGTTGCTGGTCACCTCGTTATCAACATAACAGTACTGAAATGTGTTCCTCGAAGTTCCATATGGAAGGAGTTCAGAGATTACCAGATGACTGATTAATAACTTCAGTGGCTTCAGGATTTAATTTTGTGGTGAAATCCCAGTAGTGCATTTTTTATGCCACACATAGGTTATTAAAGTCAGAAATTTGTGCACCACATCCTTGCTCTTAAAGAAGACAATCAGCATCGTTTTCTCCTTGGATTTACTCATCCATGCCTTCTTGGGCTTTGGAGTCACTCAGGTGTGCCATACCGAACTATGGCATTTCGTTTCCAGGTCCTACATGAAAGCCCATGTCTCATCACCAGTAATACTGCTATCCAAAATAATCCAGTTCACTGTCCACACATTCCAACAGTTCACTTGCAATCAACACTCAACTGGCCTTTTGCTCGTTCGATAGAATTTTCAGCACCAGCTTGCTGCAGGCCTTCCTCATGTGCAACTCCACCATAACAATGTTAAACACGGAACTTTTTGAAACATTCACAGTGTCATATAAATTTTGAACACTCAATCAGCAGTCAGAATTCAACAATTCACGAACATGATTCACTTGTCTTCAATTCTACTTGTTGATTGTCTTCCACAGCAAGTGCGATGATTCACCCCTTCCTGGCCAACCTTAAACTTCTTCGCCCGCCTCTTAACTCATTGCAGACTCCCCGTAGGTTTCTACATTGTTCAACTGAATCAACCATCGCAAGTCGTGACGAGGTTGTGAAACAGATGTGCACTTATTCAACAATGCTGATCTACTGGTGCTCAGAGCAGACAGAGCTTTGGTATGCTGTAAGGTTGGTGGCAGTGGGAAAGGGGGGGGGGGAGAGGTGACAAAAAATATATATTTCATTACTTTTTGGACACATCTTGTGTACAGTAAGCATTTTATAGCAGCAGTATCTTGAAGAGGGAGCAGAGGTGGTTCTAGGATGACTGTGCCACTGAGATGTGTTTTTGCAGTACCAGGTTTGCGAGGGCCAGGGATTGGCACAATCTGAAAAGGTGTAAGTAATTTGAAAATGAGAGGTGGGATCCAGAGAAAGGAATCTTTACACTAAATCCATTTGGGGGATTCCATGGTTTAGGCAGCATTTGAGAAACAGGATGTGGGACTGGGTTATAGGCAGAGAAGAAGATACTTTTCTGAACTGGGGCAGAAAAATAGAGCAAATGGGAAATGATCTCGGAAACGGGCAGATGAAGGGGTTAGATGGTTTGTGATGTGAGCTGGATGAGAGGAAAAGACTTGTAAATAGCAGTTATCTTTACAATACATTCACCGCTCCTGAAATCATCCCAGTCTTAACCTACAGGAACCCACTGTCTCCTCCCCCTAGTGTTTCTGTCCCCAGTCATATCACCACCTCCCACATCCACTCACCCGCATTGTGCACTGCTGACTGCCAAAGCACTCACCGATCTCTTCCTCTTTCCTACTCCTCTCCTTTCCCAATGATGCGGCACCAGGTAGCCTTGTCCTGCTACCTCTAGTCCCTGCATGCTCCACCAGGCAGCGCTGATTCCTTTCCCCCACCTTACTTCAGACTATTGAAGGAGATAGTGTTCGTGTGTGTATGTGTGTGTTGTCCCCCTCCCCTTTCAAGGCCATGCCCGAAAACTCATATGTAACAGTCTTTTTATCATGTCAATCTTCAACTCAATGTGTCATCTTTATCGTGACCAGCAATCTGTCCCTTTCATAATACTGTTAATATTCCATCCCTGACTTACCTAATGAGATTAGAAACTAAAAAGTTTGGTATGAAGCACTTGTAGCCCTGTTGAGCTATTGTCTGTGTTGTGTCTGCTGAGGTTGAATTTGGAGCCTTGATTGGTATGCTTGTGAACAGTGAATTTTAAAATTTCTTAATTGCCCGTTAAAGTCACTGGAAGATCATATACCGTAAGTAGATTAGGAACAAGATTTGACCCAGTACAGACCCTTGTGGTACTCGGCACATTATGTTCCCCCGTTCTGACATTAGTTTCATGCCTGAAAGGCAGTCTTAACAAGATCGTCCACTTTTTGTTATGAAGGTAAGATTCCAGTCATCCATGAGGACCACCACTGACGATGTACTGCGTTAGTTAGCCATGTGGAATTTTGTGGCTGTGCCAATCAAAGATGTCAGTAAGGTCAGAAAATACACTAACAGGTTAATTTTTCTTATTCAGCTCATGAAGAAGACTGCTTTCTGTGTGTATAATACTTTAGAAAGTCAAACATTGAGGAGGTTAGTTATTTGCTTTGTCTGTGAATCACAATTGTAGCTATCACTATGATATGGAGTGAGTAAACAAATTGTATCCAATTAAATGAGTGAGTATTCATCACTGACAACTTTCTAATACACTTTGAAAAATATTGGAAGGAGTGAAATACATCTGTAATTAGACGTAAATGTTTATTTGCAGTTTTATAGATAAATGTTACTAAAGCATATCTAAGTCAGTGAGGACATATGCTTCAAGTGATCCACACCAGGCAACTTCCTCAGTTTCCCCTACATTCGCAACACGTAACTGTTTGGTACCTACACCCTTGCAAGTTGGAATAATTGGTCCTTGTTGTTAGAAGAAAAATGAACGCACATGTGTCAATGACTGTTTTGTGGCAACACGTGCCAGGATGCATTATCTCCATGAGGAGTGATCTGCACTGGCCAGCACCTGATTTAACCCTTCTGCGTATTTTTTATGGGGCTACTTAAAATCACTTTTTTGCGAGGAGCGTCCTAGTATTCACCTGAAGAACAACATTCACCAAGCCATAGCCTACATACTCTTCAATATGCTGGGAAGAGTGATTTGAAAAACATACAGGTGATGCTATGGGAACTCAAATGAGAACCCCCAGTGGGAAGGCTCTTTTCTAGGAACTTCTTCTTTTTTGGCTCTACAGCTCATGATGAGCCTTGGCCTCTTCTACAATTTCCTTCCATCTCTCTCGGTCCTTTGCCAATACTCTTCAGTTTCTATAGCCCATCTTCCTAAGATCATCGATTACTCCATCTTCCCATCTGGCTCTTGGTCGACCACGTCCTCTCTGCCCTCCTGTTATATGTTTAAAGCCGGCGGCAGGCATCCAAAATTGTACTGAATGCTTTCTTCAGAAAATTATTTTGAACAATTAGTTCATGAGCGCACTCGAAGTGTAAGTGGTTGTGAAAGCATACTTGACCTTTTAGCAACAAATAATCCTGGACAAATAGAAAGTATTGTGATGAATACAGAGATTAGAGACCACGAGGCAGTTGCTGCTAGGCTGAATATTGTAACACCTACAACCATAAAAAAAGAAACACAAAGTATATCTATTTAAAAAAGCTGATAAAAATGCCAAATTTAAAAGAATGCAAAATCCCCAAGATTGGCAAAGTTTTACAGAAGTTCGAAATATGGCGCGTACTTGAATGCGAGATGCTTTTAACAATTTCCACAATGAAATTCTGTCTCAAAATCTGGCAGAAAACACAGAGAGATTCTGGTCATACATAAAGCACACCAGTGGCAAGACCCAACAATACCTTTACTGCGCGATAACAAGGGTGAAGTCACTGATGACAGTGTCAGTAAAACAGAGTTATTAAATACGGTTTTCCGAAACTTCTTCACCAAAGAAGAGGAAGTAAATATTCCTGAATTCCAACAAAGAACAATTGCCAAGATGAGAAACATAGAAGTAGATAACCTCGGAGTAACAAAGCAGTTTAAATCACTTAATAAAGGCAAGGCCTCCAGTCCAGATTGTATACCAGTCAGGTTCCTCTCAGAGTATGCTGATAAAATAACTCCATATTTAGTAGTTATATACAATCACTCGCTCACAGAAAGACCCGTACCTAAAGACTGGAAAATTGCTGAAGTCAAACCAATACCCAAAAATAGAAGAAGGAGTAATCCATTGAATTACAGGCCTATATTACTAACGTCGATTTGCAGTAAGGTTTTGGAACATATACTGTATTCGAACATTATGAAGTACCTCGAAGAAAACGATTTATTGATACATAGTTAGCACGGTTTCAGAAAATATCATTCTTGTGAAACAGAACTAGCTCTTTATATTCATGAAGTAATAAGTGCTATTGACAGGGGATGTCAAATTGATTCCATATTTTTAGATTTACAGAAGGCTTTCGACTCCGTTCCTCATAAGTGTCTTCTAATCAAACTGCGTGCCTACTGAGTATCGCCTCAGTGATTTCCTGTCAGAAAGGTCACAGTTCGTAGTAATAAATGGAAAGTCATCGAGTAAAACAGAAGTAATACTGGCATTCCCCAAGGAAGTGTTATAGGCCCTCCATTGTTCCTGATCTACACTCCTGGAAATGGAAAAAAGAACACATTGACACTGGTGTGTCAGACCCACCATACTTGCTCCGGACACTGCGAGAGGGCTGTACAAGCAATGATCACACGCACGGCACAGCAGACACACCAGGAACCGCGGTGTTGGCCGTCGAATGGCGCTAGCTGCGCAGCATTTGTGCACTGCCGCCGTCAGTGTCAGCCAGTTTGCCGTGGCATACGGAGCTCCATCGCAATCTTTAACACTGGTAGCATGCCGTGACAGCGTGGACGTGAACCGTATGTGCAGTTGACGGACTTTGAGCGAGGACGTATAGTGGGCATGCGGGAGGCCCGTTGGACGTTCCGCCGAATTGCTCAACACGTGGGGCGTGAGGTCTCCACAGCACATCGATGTTGTCGCCAGTGGTCGGCGGAAGGTGCACGTGCCCGTCGACCTGGGACCGGACCGCAGCGACGCATGGATGCACGCCAAGACCGTAGGATCCTATGCAGTGCCGTAGGGGACCGCACCGCCACTTCCCAGCAAATTAGGGACACTGTTGCTCCTGGGGTATCGGCGAGGACCATTCGCAACCGTCTCCATGAAGCTGGGCTACGGTCCCGCACACCGTTAGGCCGTCTTCCGCTCACGCCCCAACATCGTGCAGCACGCCTCCAGTGCGACAGGCATGAATGGAGGGACGAATGGAGACGTGTCGTCTTCAGCGATGAGAGTCACTTCTGCCTTGGTGCCAATGATGGTCGTATGCGTGTTTGGCGCAGTGCAGGTGAGCGCCACAATCAGGACTGCATACGACCGAGGCACACAGAGCCAACACCTGGCATCATGGTGTGGGGAGCGATCTCCTACACTGGCCGTACACCTCTGGTGATCGTCGAGGGGACACTGAATAGTGCACGGTACATCCAAACCATCATCGAACCCATGGTTCTACCATTCCTAGACCGGCAAGGGAATTTGCTGTTCCAACAGGACAATGCATGTCCGCATGTATCCCGTGCCACCCAACGTGCTCTAGAAGGTGTAAGTCAACTACCCTGGCCAGCAAGATCTCCGGATCTGTCCCCCATTGAGCATGTTTGAGACTGGATGAAGCGTCGTCTCACGTGGTCTGCACGTCCAGCACGAATGCTGGTCCAACTGAGGCGCCAGGTGGAAATGGCATGGCAAGCCGTTCCACAGGACTACATCCAGCATCTCTACGATCGTCTCCATGGGAGAATAGCAGCCTGCATTGCTGCGAAAGGTGGATATACACTGTACTAGTGCCGACATTGTGCATGCTCTGTTGCCTGTGTCTATGTGCCTGTGGTTCTGTCAGTGTGATCATGTGATGTATGTGACCCCAGGAATGTGTCAATAAAGTTTCCCATTCCTGGGACAATGAATTCATGGTGTTCTTATTTCTATTTCCAGGAGTGTATATTAACTACATAGGAGACAATCTCAGTAGCCATCTTAGATTGTTTGCAGATGATGCTGTCATTTACCGTCTTGTAAAGTCATCAGATGAACAAAACGACTTGCAAAAAGATTTGGATAAGATATCTGTATGATGCACGGAGAGCTGCATCAAACCAGTCTCAGGACTGAAGACCACAACAACAACATCTGTATGGTGTGAAAAGTGGTAATTGACCCTGAATAAGGAAAAGTGTGAAGTTATTCATATGAGTACTAAAAGAAATCAGCTAAATTTCGATTAGGCCTATTCGATAAGTTACACAAATCTGAAGGCTGTAAATTCAACTAAATACTTAGGGATTACTATTACAAGTAACCTAAATTGGAACAATCACATGGATAATATTGTGGGTAGAGCAAACCAAAGACTGTGATTCATTGGCAGAACACTTAGAAGGTGCAATAGGTCTACTAAAGAGACTGCTTACACCACACTTGTCCGCCCTATTCTGACGTATTGCTGTACGGTGTGGGATCCGCATCAGGTGGGACTGATGGATGACATCGAAAAAGTACAAAGAAGGGCAGCTCATTTTGTATTATTGCGAAATGACACGTGAATTAGAGTGGCAATCATCAAAATAAACGCGTTTTTCGTTGCGACAGAATCTTGTCATGAAATTTCAATCACCAGTTTTCACCTCCGATTGCAAAAACATTCTGTTGGCACCCACCTACATAGGGAGAAATGATCATCACAATAAGATAATAGACATCAGGGCTTACACAAAAAAATTTAAGTAAATTTAAGTGCTCGTTTCTCCTGCATGCTGTTCGAGAGTGGAGCGGTAGAGAGACAGCTTGAAGATGGTTCATTGAGCCATCTGCCAAGCACTTTATTGTGAATAGCAGAGTAATTTCATAGATGAAGATGTAGGTAGATGTATTTTACATCTAATACCCAATAGCGAAAATAATACGTCTTAGTTACTGTATTTGCAATGACAGTTGCTAAAAGTAGCTCTGAATGTAGAAATATTACAGATACAAAAGATTTATGATTCTGTCACTCATCAATAAAATGTCTATTCAAAGGACGTCTAGCTCTGTCTGTAAATGTTATTCAACTGTTAAATGCACAAAAAAGTGTCTGTACGAGAATGTTCGAACTTAAGTACACCTGTCACTAGGGCTCTGGAGAGGGGACGCTTGCATCTCGTTGGCAGTGGGTTAATCGTTTGTGGCAGCACCCTCATGCCATAGTGGCAACTATAAGAATCCCTGTGGCGTAACTGGCAACACATATATTTGAACGTGCTTCTGACCAGATAGCAGCCGATAAAGAGCTGTTGAGAGGCCAGACAAACGTGTGGTTCCTGAAGAGGGGCAGCAGCCTTTTCAGTAGTTGCAGGGGCAACAGTCTGGATGATTGACTGATCTGGCCTTGTAACAATAACCAAAATGACCTTCTTGTGCTGGTACTGCAAAGGGGTGCAAAGCAAGGGGAAACTACAGCTGTAACAGATCGGAGCGTGAAATGTCAGATCCCTTAATCGGGCAGGTAGGTTAGAAAATTTAAAAAGGGAAATGGATAGGTTAAAGTTAGATATAGTGGGAATTAGTGAAGTTCGGTGGCAGGAGGAACAAGACTTCTGGTCAGGTGACTACAGTGTTATAAACACAAAATGAAATAGGGGTAATGCAGGAGTAGGTTTAATAATGAATAGGAAAATAGGAATGAGGGTAAGCTACTACAAACAGCATAGTGAACGCATTATTGTGGCCAAGATAGATACGAAGCCCACACCTACTACAGTAGTACAAGTTTATATGCCAACTAGCTCTGCAGATGAGGAAGACATTGAAGAAATGTATGATCAAATAAAAGAAATTATTCAGATAGTGAAGGGAGATGAAAATTTAATAGTCATGAGTGACTGGAATTCGGTAGTAGGAAAAGGGAGAGAAGGAAACGTAGTAGGTGAATATGGAATGGGGAAAAGAAATGAAAGAGGAAGCCGTCTGGTAGAATTTTGCACAGAGCACAACTTAATCATAGGTAACACTTGGTTCAAGAATCATAAAAGAAGGCTGTATACATGGAAGAAGCCTGGAGATACTAAAAGGTATCAGATAGATTATATAATGGTAAGACAGAGATTTAGGAACCAGGTTTTAAATTGTAAGACATTTCCAGGGGCAGATGTGGACTCTGACCACAATCTATTGGTTATGACCTATAGATTAAAACTGAAGAAACTGCAAAAAGGTGGGAATTTAAGGAGATGGGACATGGATAAACTAAAAGAACCAGAGGTTGTACAGAGTTTCAGGGAGAGCATAAGGGAGCAATTGACAGGAATGGGGGAAAGAAATACAGTAGAAGAAGAATGGGTAGCTTTGAGGGATGAAGTAGTGAAGGCAGCAGAGGATCAAGTAAGTAAAAAGACGAAGGCTAGTAGAAATCGTTGGGTAACAGAAGAAATATTGAATTTAATTGATGAAAGGAGAAAATATAAAAATGCAGTAAATGAAGCAGGCAAAAAGGAATACAGACGTCTCAAAAATAAGATCGACAGGAAGTGCAAAATGGCTAAGCAGGGATGGCTAGAAGACAAATGTAAGGATGTAGAGGCTTATCTCACTAGGGGTAAGATAGATACTGCCTACAGGAAAATTAAAGAGACCTTTGGAGATAAGAGAAGGGTCTATACAAGGGTGATGTACTTGAGGACAATATTATGGAAAAGGAAGAGGATGTAGATGAAGACAAAATGGGAGATACGATACTGCATGTAGAGTTTGACAGAGCACTGAAAGACCTGAGTCGAAACAAGGCCCCCGGAGTAGACAACATTCCATTGGAACTACTGAAGGCCTTGGGAGAGCCAGTCCTGACAAAACTCTACCATCTGGTGAGCAAGATGTATGAGACAGGCGAAATACCCTCAGACTTCAAGAAGAATATAATAATTCCAATCCCAAAGAAATCAGGTGTTGACAGATGTGAAAATTACCGAACTATCAGTTTAATAAGTCACAGCTGCAAAATACTAACACGAATTCTTTACAGACAAATGGAAAAACTAGTAGAAGCCAACCTCGGGGATTATCAGTTTGGATTCCGTAGAAATGTTGGAACACATGAGGCAATATTGACCCTACGACTTATCTTAGATGCTAGATTAAGGAAGGGCAAACCTACATTTCTAGCATTTGTAGACTTAGAGAAAACTTTTGACAATGTTGACTGGAATACTCTCTCTTTCAAATTCTGAAGGTGGCAGGGGTAAAATACAGGGAGCGAAAGGCTATTTACAATTTGTACAGAAACCAGATGGCAGTTATAAAGAGTCGAGGGACATGAAAGGGAAGCAGTGGTTGGGAAGGGTATGAGACAGGGTTGTAGCCCCTACCCGATGTTATTCAATCTGTATATTGAGCAAGCAGTAAAGGAAACAAAATAAAAGTTCGGAGCAGGTATTACAATCCATGGAGAAAGAATAAAAACTTCGAGGTTCACCGATGACACTGTAATTCTGTCATAGACGGCAAAGGACTTGGAAGAGCAGTTAAACGGAATGGACAGTGTCTTGAAAGAAGGATACAAGATGAACATCAACAAAAGCAAAACGAGGATAATGGAATGTAGTCGAATTATGTCAGGTGATGCTGAGGGAATTAGATTAGGAAATGAGACACTTAAAGTAGTAAAGGCGTTTTGCTATTTGGGGAGCAAAATAACTGATGATGGTCGAAGTAGAGAGGATATAAAATGTAGACTGGCAATGGCAAGGAAAGCGTTTCTGAAGAAGAGAAATTTGTTAACATCGAGTATAGATTTAAGTGTCAGGAAGTCATTTATGAAAGTATTTGTATGGAGTGTAGCCATGTATGGAAGTGAAACATGGACGATAAATAGTTTGGACAAGAAGAGAATAGAATCTTTTGAAATGTGGTGCTACAGAAGAATGCTGAAAATTAGATGGGTAGATCACATAACTAATGAGGAAGTATTGAATAGGATTGGCGAGAAGAGAAGTTTGTGGCACAACTTGACCAGAAGAAGGGATCAGTTGGTAGGACATGTTCTGAGGCATCAAGGGATCACCAATTTAATATTGGAGGGCAGCGTAGAGGGTAAAAATCGTAGAGGGAGACCAAGAGATTACTACACTAAGCAGATTCAGAAGGATGTGGGTTGCAGTGGGTTCTGGGAGATGAAGAAGCTTTCACAGGATAGAGTAGCATGGAGAGCTGCATCAAACCAGTCTCAGGACTGAAGACCACAACAACAACAACAGCGCTAGTAACGCATGATCTGCTTGCTTAAATGTTACTGACTGTAGACTTTATTTGACTCTAGAACTGTGGCAACAGAATCAGGTGGCCCATAAATACATTCAACAATTAACTTGGTGTCACCTAGATATGTTATACGCAAGCAGAGAACTTCTTTGTCTCACTCAATTTCAGACTCAATGGAGAGAATGGTTTTGTGAACTGCAATGAACCCCCCTCCCCCACCTTCCCATGGAGTCTAATCTGTCCTTCCGACAAACTTTCATGACCAGCTGAATATCTCAGAGTTTCGTATTTTGGGCTTCATCCAGCTTTCTACCCCAAGAATAACTTCACCATGAAAACTTTCCTAGAGAGCAGTAAATTCAGGGTACATCTACATCATTCACATCTACATGACTACTCTGCAATTCACATTTAAGTGCTTGGCAGAGGGTTCATCGAACCACAATCATACTATCTCTCTACTATTCCACTCCCGAACAGCGAGCATGAAAAACGAACACCTAAATCTTTCTGTTCCAGCTCTGATTTCTCTTATTTTATTTTGATGATCATTCCTACCTATGTAGGTTGGGCTCAACAAAATATTTTCGCATGCGGAAGAGAAAGTTGGTGACTGAAATTTCGAGAAAAGGTCTCGCTGCGACGAAAAACGTCTACGCTGTAATGACTACCATCCCAACTCGTGTATCATATCTGCCACACACTCTCCCCTATAACGTGATAATACAAAACGAGCTACCCTTTTTTGCACCCTTTCGATGTCCTCCGTCAATCCCACCTGGTAAGGATCCCACACCGCGCAGCAATATTCTAACAGAGGACGAACGAGTGTAGTGTAAGCTGTCTCTTTAGTGGACTTGTTGCATCTTCTAAGTGTCCTGCCAATGAAACGCAACCTTTGGCTCGCCTTCCCGACAATATTATCTATGTGGTCCTTCCAATTGAAGTTGTTCGTAATTTTAACACCCAGGTACTTAGTTGAATTGACAGCCTTGAGAATTGTACTATTTATCGAGTAATCGAATTCCAACGGATTTCTTTTGGAACTCATGTGGATCATCTCACACTTTTCGTTATTTAGCGTCAACTGCCACCTGACACACCATACAGCAATATTTTCTAAATCGCTTTGCAACTGATACTGGTCTTCGGATGACCTTACTAGGCGGTAAATTACAGCATAATCTGCGAACAATCTAAGAGAACTGCTCAGATTGTCACCCAGGTCATTTATATAGATCAGGAACAGCAGAGGTCCCTGGACGCTTCCCTGGGGAACACCTGATATCACTTCAGTTTTACTCGATGATTTGACGTCTATTACTACGAACTGCGACCTTCCTGACAGGAAATCACGAATCCAGTCGCACAACTGAGACGATACCCCATAGGCCCGCAGCTTGATTAGAAGTCACTTGTGAGGAACGGTGTCAAAAGCTTTCCGGAAATCTAGAAATACGGAATCAACTTGAGATCCCCTGTCGATAGCGGCCATTACTTCGTGCGAATAAAGAGCTAGCTGCGTTGCACAAGAGCGATGTTTCCTGAAGCCATGCTGATTACGTGTCAATAGATCGTTCCCTTCGAGGTGATTCATAATGTTTGAATACAGTATATGCTCCTAAACCCTACTGCAAACCGACGTCAATGATATAGGTCTGTAGTTAAATGGATTACTCCTACTACCCTTCTTGAACACTGGTGCGACCTGCGCAATTTTCCAATCTGTAGGTACAGATCTATCGGTGAGCGAGCGGTTGTATATGAGTGCTAAGTAGGGAGCTATAGTATCAGCGTAATCTGAAAGGAACCTAATCGGTATACAATCTGGACCTGAAGACTTGCCCGTATCAAGCGATTTGAGTTACTTTGCAACCCCTAAGGTATCTACTTCTAAGAAACTCATGCTAGCAGATGTTCGTGTTTCAAATTCTGGAATATTCCATTCGTCTTCCCTGGTGAAGGAATTTCGGAAAACTGCGTTCAATAACTCCGCTTTAGCGGCACAGTCATCGATAACAGTACCATCGGCACTGCGCAGCGAAGGTATTGACTGCATCTTGCCGCTTGTGTACTTTACATACGACCAGAATTTTTTCGGATTTTCTACCAAATTTCGAGACCTATTAAAGGCATCTCGCATCGAAGTACGTGCCAAATTTCGCGCGTCTGTAAATTTTAGCCCATCTTCGGGATTTCGCGTTCTTCTGAACTTCGCATGCTTTTTCCGTTGCCTCTGCAACAGCGTTCGGATCTTTTTTGTGTACCACGGGGGATCCGTTCCATTTCTTACCAATTTATGAGGTATGAATATCTCAATTGCTGTTGCTACTATATCTTTGAATTTGAGCCACATCTCGTCTACATTCGCATAGTCAGTTCGGAAGGAATGGAAATTGTCTTTTAGGAAGGCTTCTATTGACACTTTATCCGCTTTTTTAAATAAAATTATTTTGCGTTTGTTTCTGATGGATTTGGAAGAAATGGTATTGAGCCTAGCTACAACGACCTTGTGATCACTAATCCCTGTATCAGTCATGATGCTCTCTATCAGCTCTGGATTGTTTGTGGCTAAGAGGTCAAGTGTGTTTTCGCAACCATTTACAATTCGCGTGGGTTCGTGGACTAACTGCTCAAAATAATTTCCGGAGAAAGCATTTAGGACAATCTTGGAAGACGTTTTCTGCCTACCACCAGTTTTGAACAAGTATTTTTGCCAACATACCGAGGGTAGGTTGAAGTCCCCACCAACTATAACCGTATGAGTGGGGTATTTATTTGTTACGAGACTCAAACTTTCTCTGAACTGTTCCGCAACTGTATCATCAGAGTCTGGGGGTCGGTAGAAGGAGCCAATTATTAACTTAATTCGGCTGTTAAGTATAACCTCCACCCATACCAATTCGCACGGAGTATCTACTTCGACTTCGCTACAAGATAAACCACTACTGACGGACACAAACACTCCACCACCAATTCTGCCTAATCTATCTTTCCTGAACACCGTCTGAGACTTCGTAAAAATTTCTGCAGAACTTATTTCAGGCTTTAGCCAGCTTTCTGTAGCTATAACGATATCAGCTTCTGTGCTTTCTATTGGCGCTTGAAGCTCAGGGACTTTTTCAGCGCAACTACAACAATTTACAACTATAATTTCGACTGTTCCTTGATCCAAGCACGTCCTGTAATTGCCATGCACCCTTTGACATTGCAGCCCACCCCGTACTTTCCGAGGCCTTCTAAGCTAAAAAACCGCCCAGTCCACGCCACACAGCCTCCGCTACCCGTGTAGCCGCCAGCTGAGTGTAGTCAACTCCTGACCTATTCAGCGGAACCCGAAACCCCACCACCCTATGGCGCAAGTCAAGGAATCTGCAGCCAACACGGTCGCAAAACCGTCTGAGCCTCTGATTCAGACCCTCCACCCGGCTCTGCACCAAAGGTCCGTAGTCGGTTCTGTCAACGATGCTGCAGATGGTGAGCTCTGCCTTCATCTCGTAAGCAAGACCGGCAGCCTTCACCAAATCAGATAGCCGCTGGAATCCAGAGAGAATTTCCTCAGATCCAAAGCGACACACGTCATTAGTGCTGACATGTGCCACCACCTGCAATTGGTATGAATACTTTAACAATTTACTTATAAAATTTTGACAGTCGAAATGCCTTCACTCTGAACATGGTCTGATATTGCTGTCTGCGTACTGACCGGCCAGTGTTCATCAGTGTACCTCAACCTCCCACCTAGTATAAAAGAGACTCATGTGTGCTGCACAAGTATCTACTACAAAAGTAGCTGCTTCTTTGTGTAGTGCACCCCTAACCTATCATCAAAAGTCCTACAATTCGCCACCCAATAATGCAGGTCTAGAAATTTGCAGTCAAGACAGACACAGAGTCAAATTAGCCTTTGGCTGAGACCCTCCACACCACTGGATCGAAGGAACGCGATCAACTCCAGGAACAATGTTGCAAACTGCAAGTTCTCCTTGCACCCATCCATCATCCAGGGTCTATAAGCGGACAAGGAAAAAAAAATTTCGGTTAAAAATACACTTTCTCCTGGGTGAAAAAACATTTTTCCTTGTTAAGTGACAGTAGATTTTTCCCTCAGAACTGTAAAACTTATCAATCCTTTGAATGGTTATGGTTTTATACACGAGCGTAGAATTTCCCGGCACATCAGGAAACAAAACTCAAGAAAGAAAATAGGTTTCGGAAAGATCTTTGATGTGCAGCAACATTTACACTGCATATTTTCGTATTACGAAAGTATGAATTCGAATTCCACCGAACACCGCATGTTACTTTCCGAAGCATTGAAATTGAGTTTGTGATGTGCTTTCGTAAACCAGTCATAGCTCATGTCGCATTAACTTGCCAGGCGGTAACAGCCTATGTTCAGAGCGTAGGACATGTGATGTAGTCAGCCAATTGCAGCATCACTGTTAAGTAGCATGAACTCACATACAGGAAAAGTTAATGGTTTAAATTAAAATAAATAGTGTTGCTACAAAAAAAAAAGCATAGCTTTCAGATACTGTATTGGTCTTTACGGTTAATAAGCTCCAAGAGAAGCTAAGCTTTCACATTTGAAGTTGATCTTTTTTGTGCGTGTTACGCCTCTAGATATATCACACAAATGTGCCAGTAAAATTTTTAATAACGAAATAAATATCTGGTCTTCTAGGCTCGAAATTCTTCCAAACAGCTCGGCATCAGAGCTGATTTTTAAATGAGAGTCAAAGGCTCTGTGATTTAAGAAATCCATCGTACATTCTCGAACATAGATGAACTTCCATAAGAGGAAGATTTACTTGTCATCAACTGAAATAAGACTTGCATTCGGTGGCCGAACTTCACCGCATGGGACTTCCCAGCCAACAATGCCACATACTCATTTTATTTCATTTTGAAAGTAACGCTTTTCAAACCACCATTCCCAATATTTTCCCACAACCTGTTAGGAATAGGTGTGTTTCAGCAGTTACCAGAGAGCACCAGATAACAGGCACCACTGCAGCTACGATGACGTAGGAAGCCCGTATGTTTGTACGTATAAAACTTTAAAATATCTTACACTATATCATAAAAGAAACAAGACATCAGAGGATACGCCAAAAGTATCAGACTTTCGTGAACCATACTAATACGTGCACATTTTAAGTGCATACTTAAAGTGGTAGGTCCCGATTAACAGTGAAGTAGGCCTTGACCTGAAATTAACATTTCCACTTTAGTCTTTCGGGATGTAAATTTTCTTGGAGTAACACCACTTTATTGTCTCATGTTTGGTTCTTTATTATGGCATTATGCCATACATGCTAGAAGCTGAAAAGTGCACTTGAAATGCAGTGAATAGTTGAAACTAGCCAATGGTGTGGAATTAAATACTTCGTTTCAGATACATTGACTACCTCAGTAGAAAAGATTAATAAAAGCCAAGTTTCTTCAGCAAACCGACAAAAATAACTTCATTGTTCTGAAGGGCAGTTAATGCTTGACTGACAGAAAGGTGGGAATAAAATAAAATCTGAAACTAATAACACATTTTAGCCTTCTGTAATTATGTGAATGTATTTTAAATCACTTGACAACTCTCGGCCTCAGAAATCAGTTTTGTTTTCATTTAACGTGAAAGCAGTAAACGTAGGAGAAACTGCAAAATCACTAAATGTAAACGTAGGGCACGTGGAGACTGCCCACTTCCCCACTATAAATCAGACTGCTCTGCACGTCAACACCGACCTAAGATACATGGTAATTATAATTAAAGTTAAACTTTCTAAACGGTCTAGAAATAACACAAGTGGTCAGAATGACGTCAAATTGCAATGGAATATTATCAATAGATGGCACTGTATGTGTCAACGTGTAAATGAAAACACCTGTCATGCGCACAACCCATCGAAGTTGGTATAAACATGCTGGGTACGCGGCTTTTCCTCCTTTTGCGTCTGCAACATTCATCATGACTGTCTTAATGCAGGATCACACTCTGCTTGTAAAGCTGTATTACAAGAATGATGATTGTGCACACATCGCTTTGCAGAAGTTCCAGACACTGAAGGGTTTGAAAAACGGTGCTGGGCTGATGACTGCCGTGGTTCTGGAGAAAATGATTTGGTAGTGGGAGTAAACGAATTGATTTGACATCAGTGGAAGCAGGGACCATAGCAATGCAGGACGAGATGAGTGGTTGTGTAAAAACGTGTAGAGCACGGAGAATTGACCGAACATTGAATATACCTGTGAGCACGGTGCATAAAATCCTACAAAACGTCCTTCTTTGCTATCCATTCAAAATTACCCATGTGCTCGAGTTGCTTCCTGTTGACCTGCCAGCAAGAGAGACCTTTGCTTTAGAATTTCTTGCTCCCATGGAAGTGGATAATGATTGGCCGTGGAAGATTTTGTGGACAGAGCCCACTTCGATTTGACAGGATATGTCAATACACAGAACTGTCGAATATCGGCAATAGAAAATCCACACGCAAATCCACCAGTACCAGTTCATCCTGAAAATATCACTGTATGATCCAGGTTTACAGCATCATTTATCGAGGAGCCATATTTTTTCGAAGAGACAGTGCATCCAGTCCTGTTACTTGTACTGTTACGGTACTTGTAAGCCCTGTGAGTGTCTTTTGCGCAACCATGTCATTCCAGCTCTCCAACAGTGTAGATGGGATTATTTTTATGCACAATAGCGCACCACACAATGCAAATCCAGTTAAGCAGCTACTGAAGCGCCATTTTGAAAATGCTAGAATTATCACCTGTTATTTTCCTACAGCCTGGCCGTCCTGATCACCTGATCTTAATCCGTGTGACTTCTGGCTGTGGGGCTATCTGAAAGATGGTGTGTTCAGTGTTCAGATTGCAAACTTAGCTGTATTGAAGGCACGCATTGCGCAACGCATTCTGAATGTGACCCCGGAAACACTTGGATCAGTTGTGGAACATGCTATGCCTCGATTTCAACTCTTTGCAGAAAACAGTGGACAGCATATTGAAAATGTTTTGTGCCGGTCACACGGAAATTAATTATTTTGTTTGATGCTTTTTATGCGGTTTTTGGCCTCAGAACAATTAAAAACTGATGTGATTGATGCTTTTTTGCGAGTTTTGGCCTCAGGACAATTAAAAACAGATTTTTCGCATCTGATGTGATATGACTTTGCCGTGGCGGATTGTACACCCATGCACACTGAGTAGTACAATTTTGTTTTACGTCAGACGTACACCTTAGGCATTGTTGTATGATTCATTTGTCATTTGTAGCCGACCATTATTAAATTATTATACGTACAGTGCTATCTATCATTACGTGTTGTAAGTATTTATTTTTCTTCTGCTATACTTTTTCCCCTTTTCGGATAATATTCCGCTGGAATTTGACGTCACTGTAACCAGTGTTGTTATTTCACATAGAACATGTGTGTTCGAGGAAATGTATGACATGTTATTTGGTCTTAAGTGTGCCAAAGTGCAGTGCCACGCCTCTTTACACGGCATTCTTCTATCACACGCCATACTGTATTTCACTCTGTAGAATTGAAACTTGTGAATTTTGTAATGGATGCCATCAAACTACCTTCCGGACAGTGGAAATTAAAATGTCCTGTCGCCCTTCTGCTACCGGAAAATTTGCACTCTTTACTGTCTGTTAGGTAATAACTTGCTGTTTTCTGTGGCATAAAATTAAATATAGGATACATAAAACCATGAAGACAAGAGACAAACAAGACAGTACACATTTCCTCAATCTTTAGGTCCTGGCATTGTTTTTCTCTCTCTCTCTAATCTTGCTACAGCTTTACATTGCTTGCTTTCCTGTCTATAAAAGCTTTTCTACAGGAAAAATCAAAATGTCGTTGTCTATTACTGAAAAAAAAAAATTTGATATGGGTAGTATCCAAGACTTGTGTGGTTTCTCGATCTGACTACGTCTATTTTGTCACTGTCTGCCATATAAAGCAAAATAGGCCTATCTAATATTGCAGCAATTGTAATACAGCAAATAATTGAGACTGTTTTGACACAAATAGTTTTTTTTATAACACGACAGAATACAATTCACTAAGTACCAATATCCAGTGGCGGCCCTAGGCACACCATATTGTATGACCCCCCCCCCCCCCCCCCCAAAAAAAAAAAGAAAGTTTTAAATAATAACTACTACCCGATCTCTTCACAACTGCCGTTTTGGGTGGAAATGCTGTGAGCTGTTTCCATACTCTGCTATTCGTTGCTCTGAATGACGCGTCAGCGGTTTAATCGCGCTCATTCAAAATGTAATATAGTCTTGTCGAGAGCACATCGTGCTCATGTGGGGCCAGTTAAGTTCACTCAGGATATGTGTACCTTCCAATTTCTTTCAATTATTCTTTACAATTTTTTTTGATTATTCAGGAAGCAATTATTAATCAGTTCCATTATATATTATATTTTATGCCCCCCCCCCCCCCCCCCCCCCCTTTTTCTTGCCACTATTCACCCGTACTAGTGTTGCAATACACCAAGAAGATGGTACGTAATCTTTCTTACTTGTTATTCCCATTAGTCATTTATTTCCTCTCGTAATCTGAATCTACGGATTTCACTAGTAATTATAACAACGTTCATCATTTGTAAACTCAATCAATTACATAATCAGATACCAACTGGCATTCACCCATTTGGCTTTATTCTGCTCACCTCGTACAGCCCCACTCCGTTTTGTCTGCAGGTAAGTTTATTTCTACATGTGTCAAGTATTCCCCTGACAAAGACATCACATACACGATGCACGCATTCAACAATCAACTTCATCATTCAGAAATCAACTTACAATGTGATCAAAAATCAACAAGGATGCGTTTCAAAATCATATGAATAATCGACAGGCCAACGTGCGCTGGATGCCAGGCACTTTGTGAAACGAGGAACCCCCCCTCCCCCCCAACAATATGAACCCCCACCAAATACCTGGTCCCCCCCCCACCACCACCACCACCACCAAAAAATTACGTTCCCATGGAGTGTTGTCCTCAGCTCCCACCAGTGAATTTATGATACCACACTTTGTGAAGCATTTTTCCCACCAATGGTAGTAGAATGGAGTTACATGCACATTTCACCCACCCTCAAATCCTGGACAAATCTGGCCACTTGATTTTTCCCTTGGCGTGAACTTTTGGTTTTCATTGGCTATCCAGAGCGCATATCGCAGTTTAAGTGTAGCTTCGGATGGCCGATTTATAAACACATCTAGTGATTGCAGGATGGATGTCAGGATGATATTTTCAGAATAGTTTTCCTTTTAAATATCACGTAAGGTGGTTGCTTTCATCCATTGCCAGTTAACACACATCATCGCTCTACACCTCTGCTTCTCATTGCTACCAGTTCGTATCATGCCACTCTGTTCCCATTTCCTGTTCAGTGTGTTGAGAGGCATCCCAAAATAGACTGGCATTTGATATGTTTTACCGATATGATTTTGATTTATTGATCCATTTTCATCTACAACTGCACAATGTGCAAGAGACATTTGCATTTTTAAGTTATATTAACAGTTTTACATGTAATATACCTTTGTACGTAACAACACACATTAATATATCAATTAATGATGAATACTTAAATAAATGTTTTTAGGTACTCTATATACCGAGGGATAAAATACAAATGTTCTTCTGAAAAAAACTACATTGGTTTAACACAGAAAAATTTAGTTTTGTGGGTATTCATTTACTGTGTACAAGCAGTGATCAACCAAGTACGACTTCAGTTTAGATTTTAAGTGACCAATGTTGTATATGTGTTTAATGGTATCTGGTAAGGCATTGTATAGTTTGATACTAGGATGGGTAAGGCCGTTTTGAAAAAACTTTGTGTTGGCACTTTGAACATGTACATCCAATTTTTGTCTTGTATCATAGCTGCGTATTGTGTGATTTTGAGTTATGAGTGGTCTTTTTGAATGTAAGTTTTGCTTTAAGCACATTATATACAAATGTTCGCGGCACAAACTTATGTAGCAATGAGAATTCACTACCTTCACCTTGTAATCGCCTGGAAGACATTGAATGATGGTAGTTTTCCTTCAGAAGCCTAATCTATTTGAATGGTAATCTTGGAGGCCAGCCCCAGCTAGCTACCTTTGAAACTGGTGATGCCTAGTTCTTTGGCTAAAGCAAATGTGTAGAGTTGGTACATTTCACTACTAGTCACCATGCGGCCATATTGTTGCTTCTCACCTATACAAACACAGAGGTTTTTTGCAAGGTCCATATGCTTCGCTTTTTGGCATTCATTAGCATCTTCTGACCAGAGATAACACAAGCCTTATTATTATGTTACCACTATGGAGGCGAACAATGAATTTGGCGAACAGTTACTTTTTCGCTCCTAGGGAATGTTTTCTTTTCCCTTCCTCTTCCCGCTGTTCACATGACGTTGGTAACTTATCATAAATCTTAAGATTTATAACTATAGTTCTTTCATTTAATAATAAAGAAATAAATGATAACTGAGGCCTTTGTGCCTCTATTTCATTAAATAGAATTAGTGTCACCATCATAATTTTATCAGCCATTAGCTTAATTAAAATCTCTTACCATTTTTATTACTATGTTGTTAATGCTGTAAGATCACATGAAGGACATCTTACATATCACTAATAAATGTTCAACACCTATAATATTATTCCATGAACTGTCAGGATTGTAGCTGGATAATGTCAACTTCTTACCGCGACATTTCAGCTAGAAACCAGTCAGCCATCTTCAGGTGAGTGTTTTGCACTGGAGATTTCTAGTTCACATTGCTAACTTTATACCAAAAATTAGCATGGAGGTGCATGCACAAAGGCAGCCACAACATGAGCGACCTCCATCAAGTTATGCGCTCTCTTCGAACATTGCTCCATGTACAGTGCTGCATGCACTCTAGCAGACTTAAAAACCAGTTGTCAAAATTAATAAAATTAACTGTCGCTAGATATGTTGTTGGTCATAAAACTGGGGAGGCGCAGGAATCTACAGAATACCTCTGCAGAGTGACAAAGCCTCCATTTGTCAGACGACACTCACAGTGCATCAAACATGCGTTGAACATGATTGACACACTTGCCTTTCGTAGCCCAGCAAGTCAGCCACAGCCGAGCGTTGTTTCACTAAAGGACATTCCATGGATTATTCAGAAACAGAGGTATTTGCCGTGATGAGATCCTTCTGGGATTCAGTTATTAAGGAATTGGTGGAAATACATTTTGTGCAAGATATTAATTATGATGGAGGTTTTCAATTAGATAAGGCATGGTACCCAGTGATTGCTTTAATTTCTCAGGAAGAAAAGTTTTATGACCGATGACACGTCTAGCAACAGTTAATTTCATTTATTTTACATCTGAATTTTAATTCCGAGTGTGCACATCCCGACGAGTGCATATTATGCATGCACCTGCACACCATAGACTGCACAGCGTACAGAGCATAGGGTACGCGAAGGAACTTTCCCCCTTCTTGCAGCGGTGTACCGTAGGTATCTAGAAGAGCGTAGTGTTTCAAAGGATTGGAAAAGGGCACAGGTCATACCCATTTTCAAGAAGGAACGTCGAACAGATGTGGAGAACTATAGACCTAATTCTCTCACATCGATCAGTTGTAGAATTTTGGAACACATATTATGTTCGAGTATAATGACTTTTCTGGAGACTAGAAATCTACTCTGTAGGAATCAGCATGGGTTTTGAAAAAGACGATCGTGTGAAACCCAGCTCGCACTATTCGTCCACGAGAATCAGAGGGCCATAGACACGAGTTCCCAGGTAGATGCCGTGTTTCTCGAGTTCCGCAAGGCGTTCGATACAGTTTCCCACAGTCGTTTAATGAACAAAGCAAGAGCATATGGACTCTCAGACCAATTGTGCGATTGGATTGAGGAGTTCCTAGATAACAGTACCCAGCATGTCATTCTCAATGGAGAGAAGTCTTCCGAAGTAAGAGTGATTTCAGGTGTGCTGCAGGGGAGAGTCGTAGGACTGTTGGTATTCACAATATACTTAAATGACCTTGTGGATAACATCGGAAGTTCATTGAGGCTTTTTGCGGATGATGCTGTGGTATATCGAAAGGTTGTAACAATGGATAATTGTTGTGAAATGCAGGAGGATCTGCAGCGAATTGACGCATGGTGCAAGGAATGGCAACTGAATCTCAATGTAGACAAGTGGAATGTGCTGTGAATACATTGAAAGAATGATCCCTTATCATTTAGCTACAATATAGCAGGTCAGCAACTGGAAGCAGTTAATTCTGTAAATTATCTGGGAGTATGGATAAGGAGTTATTTAAAATGGAATGATCATATAAAGTTGATCGTTGGTAAAGCATATGCCAGACTGAGATTCATTGGAAGAATCCTAAGGAAATGCAATCTGAAAACAAAGGAAGTAGGTTACAGTAAGATTGTTCGCCCACTGCTTGAATACTGCTCAGCAGTGTGGGATCCGTACCAGATAGGGTTGATAGAAGAGAGAGAAAAGATCCAACGAAGAGCAGCGCGCTTCGTTACAGGATCATTTAGTAATCTCGAAAGCGTTACAGAGATTATAGATAAACTCCAGTGGAAGACTCTGCAAGTGAGGTGCTCAGTAGCTCGGTACGGGCTTTTGTTGAAGTTTCGAGAACATACCTTCACCGAGGAGTCAAGCAGTACATTGCTCCTTCCTACTTATATCTCGCGAAGAGACCATGAGGATAAAATCGGAGAGATTGGAGCCCACACAAAGGCATACTGACAATCCTTCTTTCCACGAACAATATGAGACTGGAATAGAAGGGAGAACTGATAGAGGTACTCAAGGTACCCTCCGCCACACACCGTCAGGTGGCTTGCGGAGTATGGATGTAGATGTAGATAGATAGAGCAATCTCCAAAGAGGGCACAAAATTTGACAGAGGTCACACATGTAGTGGCTGCCTTTGCACATGGGTCTCTGCATCAATTTGCAGTATAAAGTTAGCAATGTAAACTAGCAACATGCAATACAAAACACCCACCTAGAGATGGTTGAGTGGTTGTCAAGCAGAATACCATGGCAAGAAGTTGACATTATTCAGCTGTAATCCAGAAACTTCAGGAATCGCACTTATAATATTCATTTTTATTCTATTATAATGAAGTGAGTACGATATTTACTTCACAGCAAGACTTTGATGCCTGCAAACAATTTATTTGATTTATATAACATAGTCTGCAGCTCGTGGTCTCGCGGTAGCATTCTTGCTTCCCAAGCACGGGGCCCCGCGTTTGATTTCCAGCAGGGTCAGGGATTTTCACCTGCCTCGAGGTGACTGGGTGGTGTTGTCATCTTCACCATCATCATTCATCCCCATTAGGGTCAGAGGAAGGCAATGGCAAACCACCTCCAATAGGACCTTTCCTAGTACGGTGGTGCGGGTCTCCTGCATCGTTCCCCTACACTCTGTTAAGGAGTATCAGACTTCATCATCATCATCATCATCATCACCCCCCCCCCCCTCTTTTACACTATCCTTCTGCCACAGCAATTAAAAAAACTGCATGACAAATAATATTTCTGTCATATTGCAATAAAACTTTTACAATTTCATTTCCTTCATTTAACACTAAATAAATGTATAATAAAACAATATGCCTCAGGTAAGTAAGTAAAATAACTAAAAAATATAAATCTTAATAATCATGATGTACTGATACATAAAATTCTTTCCATAACCCCTCACCTTGTGTTTTTAAATCTAAGATCACTTGTCCTTGGGTTTTAATACTATTACACAACTCTTCTAATCTTTTAGTAGCATACAAACAATATCGACAACTATGTATGCACTTAATAACACTTAACTAATATGAATGCTCTTCGTCTAGCACATGAAAATCATCTTGCAGTAGAGTGGCACAAGACATGCACGATATGTCACCCAGCTGAAGTGCATGCCAACTTATACCTTACAAATATCTTGTGGTTGGATCTTGTGGTTATTTGATGTAGCGGACCTGCTATGCAGTGACACTAGACTGTAACAAGTGACTACTTGACCATTTCCAGTAGACTGATGCTGAGAGAGCTACTGTCTATTCACAATTGCAATTTATTCACATTCACAATGTTTCTGCCGTATAACTTCTTTTACAATTGAACGCAAAATGTACTTCTTAACTGGAAGCCTAACATACATTGCAATATGTATTCATATATCGATTAGACATTACGAAATGAGCGATTTATTTTATTCAATTATTCTGGTGCTGATATTATCACCCGCATCCTTTGCTTTGTGACTTCCAAGGCACTGACAAGTCAAACCGCTAAAGCATAAGCAGTCCTCCACACCAGGTGGAGAGGCTCGAGCACCATCGCACCTTGTCAATGTTCTGAGGTAATGTCTTTTACGCTCTATCTGCATATGTCACAAACCAAAGTGGACGCAATGGGATGTTCCACACTTAACAAGCAACTAAACAACACTTACAGTTTCCATGAACAGCTTTTGTTAGCCTGAGTAGTTAGACGTGGAACATGTTATCCCACAGAATCAACACGTTACACCACTATATGTATACACAATATGTTATTCTGTTTACGTTGGGAGTCAATTGGCACTCCCAGCACCAAACCTCAATCCTCTGAATGTCTATATTTCTACATTTCGCCACAATCCTCCAGTATTGTAACTTCTCTGTATACAACAGCATCAACTGTGATAAGCCTCATGGAACTTTCTACATTATCCAGTAAAGCTGATCCAATATTCCGTATGCTCATATTTCGTTCATTAGGCAAGGGTGGAAAAATGTACTGAATGCCTTCCAAGTCTAAGAACACATCACCTATCTGCTGCACCTGTGACTTCAGCTTTCTGGGTCTCATGGACAAAAAGAGCAAGCTGGTTTTCATAGGATTGTTGTTTTCAGAACCCATGTTGATTCCTACAGAAGAGTTTTTCGGTCTCCAGAAATATCATAATATACTAGAGCACAAAACATATTACAAAACTCGACAACAGACTGACATTGGAGATACAGGTCAATCGCTCTGTGCTGCGTCTGTTTGATTACCTTTCTTGAAAAGGGATTCCACTGCAGAGCTGGAGAGGAAATCTTCATGTTGAGCACCCAGGAAATGTGTTTCTCGTTGCTCTAGTGATGCTGTATTGGCTTTTTATGAGTTCTATACTGAGTCGAGGAACTTACGTTTATTTGTCATCAGCAGGTCCAAGATGTTACCTTCATGGGAAGATTCTCTTATAAGAGCTCTAAGTCAGTTTTGAATAGGGCACTTAGAATAATTTCATGATTATCTGTTCCTGCTATCTCGCTTAATCACTTGAGTCTGCCTGTCTATACCTGGGAAGTTGAAGTATCCATCTAAAACTATAACATGACCAGGAAATTTACATGAAATGTTTTCCAAGTTTTTCTTCAAATGCTCCACTGCTATTGCTGCTGAGGCAGGGTGCCTGCAAAGGCATCCAAAGACCATGTTTTAACACTTACCCTCACCCATGTTGTTTCGCATTCTGAATCTGTATTGATCTCATTAGGTATTGTCATATTTTTATGGCTTTAAACACCTATCCACTGCTAGTGTTCAACCTACCTTAGCAATATACAGGGTGTCTCACTCAAACCTCCCCGATATCAAAGACCCAGGGGCGGGGCAGGGCGGTGTGTGTGTGTGTGTGTGTGTGTGTGTGTGTGTGTGTGTGTGTGTGGGAGGGGGGGAACACTGTAGATATGACAATGAAAAATGCACCACATTGTAGAGCATCTCAAAGAATTTATTTATTTACCATCAACACACATCTATATGTGAACTGTTTGTATCACGAAGTAAATTGAGTCTATATTCAATTTCTTGCCAAGTTCTTTGTAACATTTCCTCTGTTGTTGTTGAAGACACATTAGTGATACAATGTTGCAACACAGGAATATCGTCCACTTTTATCGCATACATGCGGTCCTTCACAAATCCCCACATGAAGAAATCAAGCAGCTTAATGTCAGGTGAATGTGGGGGCCAGGCAATGAGTCCTCCACATCCAATCCAACAATTGGGAAAATTCCTATGCAGGAACTTGCAAATAGCCGTGAACAATGCGGTGAAGCTCGATCTTGTTGAAAAATTATATTGGGTTTCAAGTCTTGTATCTGAGATTACACAAACTGCTCCAACATGTCCAGATACACTGGCCCATTTACTGTTTGTTCTGCAAACAAGAATGGTCCAAAAATCCTGTCGTGCATTAGCCCTCACCAGACATTTAGTTTAGGGCTATCACTAACATGTTCAATGACAGTGTGCAGATTTTGCAAACCCCAAATTTGAACATTGTGCCTAGTAACCCTTCCTGATAGATGAAAGGTTACCTCATCTGAGAATAAACATCTTTCCAGGAAGCTGTCATTCACATCAATACGTTGCAGCATATTCACAGCAAATTATCGTCAGCGTGGTGTGTCATTCGGCATCAGATGTTGCAGAATTTGCACCTTGTAAGCACCCGTACGAAGATGCTGGTGCACTACACTACACTAAGTTGCATAGATGCGTGACGAATTGACTTATGTGGGCTTCTGAAAAATGTTTGTCTGATGTACTCCACTGTCTCTTCTGAAACTCCGTAACAGCGCCAGAATGTTTCAGGACACCTCCTGTTGTCAGATACTTCCTATACCATTCCTAATTATTTTCACATCAGGTGGATCACATTCATACATATGACAATAATTTCTTTGCACAGTAATTGGCGATTTTGTTTCTGCAAACCACTCTAATACTTGCATGCGCTGCTGTAGAGTCGCCATTTTTACTTGATACGACCATGCTGCACTCTGGCAATGATACCTGGCACTTCTGACACAGAAATATAAATTCTTTGAGATTCTCTACAACGTAGTGCATTTTTCATTGTCGTATCTACTGTGGTTTTTCTCTCCTGGATCCTTTAAGTAAGGGAGGTTTGGGTAGGACACCCTGTACGCTTGGGGTGTACACTTTTGTTAACATCTGGTTTTAGTCAGCTTTCTGTCCATAGTACTACGTGGACATTGTTAGTGTTTGTAAGCATGAGTAACTCCAGAGCTTTTCAACAAACATTTCAACAATTAACTAATAGTACTAACATTTCCTTTCTCTGATCAATGCTATCCTGTCTGGAACTGGAATGCACCTTGCTGGGATTTCTCTATTCTAAAATTCCACATGTACATGCCACACACACTCTGCTACCTTAGTAGCAGCCTCCTGTGTGTACATCATGCCTGATTTATTAACGGGATCCTATGTTTCTCCATCTGGTAGCTGAGGTCAGAAAATTCACATGCCATATTGTCACAGAATCACCAGAGCCTCTTGGAGCCAAGTCAACCAGAGGACTGCGATCGGTCCTGAGAATTACGCTGCAAAACATAGCTCCACTTTCACCCTGAGAGCAAAGCTCACTGTCTTCATCAAATCAGCCAGCCACCTGTAGGAACAAAGGATAACCTCTCAACCCAGACAACAGATGTCATTCGTTCTGACATGAGACATGATTTGCAGCTTGGTGTTCCCACTGTGCTCAATTGCTGCCGGCAGAGTCTCTGCCACATCTCTAACAAGAACACCTCCCCTTCAACAAGAAACAGATTCTTTTCTGACCTTCCCAGTATTTCACTGAGGAGCTCAAACACTCCCCTAACACTGAGCTCTGAATGAGAAGCAATGCCACCTTCTGAGCTTGTCCACACCTCTCCAGAAGATAGGCCACAGTCCCAAGAGGTGAGGCATTCTGTTCTGGTGTAGATGTACTTTCGGTAGTGGGCAATACCTCAAACCTGTTTTTACGGCTTGAGGGGACAGCCATGCAGGTGAGTACCTCCTTTCGTCTTCCATTCAGAGATCCATGACCCCTCCACTGTTTGCTCATCCCCATCAGGTAAGTGCCAATTGCCTGAGACTTGCAAATCTGACAGTTACTGGAAAATTGCACAAAGCTGTCCACAACGTGGAAGTTGGCTTGAACATTACAGTGCTTTACTGAGTATGGTCCTTCTGTAACAGATATGCACTTGCGATCCTACAATCTGTAGTCTCAGGCACTCTGCTATATGGTGAGTAGCAGCTTTCCTTTTCACACTATTGTAACTCATTTGTAAAGTAATCAAATGTCTGAAGCTGTTTACTAAATACTTATCAAATGTCTGAAGTTGTTTACTCAATACTTAAGTTCAAAATTTCAAACAAAACAATTTCAAGAAAATAAATTGTTAAAAGAGTATATTTTTTATAACTTACATAGAACTGTGTAAAACATTTAATTCGTTTAAGAAATTCAAGTGATACAAGCAGTCTAAAGAGCCCTGTCTCACTATTATCTTACACTATCTACAAACACTGAGATGCCTGAGGTGCAGAATATACTTCATTGTAATTTTATAAGTAACTGGTGCAACCACTCTTCACTGCTCTGGTGCAACACTAACTGTAGTTCAGTATCCCAGAACCAGTCTTCATTCCTCGGATCCACATTGACAACACTAATTATAGTTCAATATCTCAGAGTATAGTGATTCATATTGGAACTGATATTATTTGTTGTCAGAGAAAATCTAGAATACAGTTTATCTTCAGAGTTAAAAAAGCTGCAGGAACATTTCCACTTACTCTGCACAGGCGTATTAGAAGTAAATCTCCCCCTCCCCTCCATTTCCACTGACGTCTTCAATACCTCTTGTGTACCACACATAAGCACTAACTGTACAATATAATGTCACATTTGTACTAAAACTGGTCTTCTCTTGAGAGAGTGCTTCTCATCTCCTTTAACCTCAGCCCACCTAATGACTTGATTCTTGGTATTCTGGACACTGCGTAGGCACCGACTGCTGGTTGTGGTTGCTTTTCACCTTCCTTCGCGTGTCCATTCTGCTCTTGTTGTGACGATGAACTGCTGTTGATCGGTGTGCTTGATCGGACTTCTGCGGGTGAAATACCTGTAATGCAGATATGGTTAAGCTATACCACAGATTTTGAAAATGTGAAAGAATCAATATTTTTAACAGTACAATTTCCATAAAGGAGCTTGATAGAAATTTTGTGATGTAGAAAACACGTTATAAAACGCTATTTACATTTTTATACAAAAATGAAACATTTACCAAGAAACAATCACCAGATATGAATGTAACTTTACTTTTTTGTATATAGTATACGCATGACAAAAACACCTCGCAATTTGACTTCCTGCCTCCCTTCAGCGCAATTATTAGGGTGGGAACAAATAGGGAGACTACACTGTGTTGAGCTGGCTAGAGTACCGAAGTGGCCTTGTTGTGTTAGTGAGACGTGCTCCTTAGCTACAGATTTTCAAAGCCTGTGCAAATACTACAAAAATGACCCATTCCACTGCATATCCAAATCAAATGACAGTGGCTACTTTAGTCACCAGTCTATCTGTCGGTGGTAGTTCAACAACCAGGAGTTTCCACTGTTTGTAGGTGGCTGGTTTTCATATCTGATGACTTTGTTGGCGATTTTGCACTCATAATTCCCACCATTTACATTTACACAATTACTCTGCAATTTGCAATTAAGTGCCTGGCAGAGACTTCATCGAACCGCCTTGAAGCTACTACTCTACTGTTCCAATCTCTAACGGCATGTGGAAAATAACACACACTTAGATCTTTCCATGTAAGCTCATATTTCCTTTATTTTATTATGATGATCATTTCTCCCTATATAGGCAGGTACCAGAGGAGAAATTTGGTGATTAAAATTTCATGAGTTGATCCTGTAGCAGTGCAAAACACTTGTGTTTATGACTGGGAACGAGCTGCCCTTCTTATCTTTTTCGATGTCTCCTTCAATCCAATCTGATGTGGATCCCACACCACACAGCAACACTTCAGAAGAGGGCAGACAAGCATAGTGTAATAACTCTCTTGTAGACCTGTTACATTTTCTAAGTGTTCTGCCAATAAATCACAGTCTTTAGTATGCTTTCCGCACAACATTATCCACGTGATTATTCCAATTTAACTTACCTGTAATTGTAATCCCTGAGTATTTAGTTGAGACAACAGTCTTTAGATTTGTGTGATTTATTTTGCAACTAAAATTCAGTAGATTCTTTTTGTGCTCAAGTGGATGACTTAACACTTTTCAGGCTTTAGAGTCACCTGTCACTTTTTGCACCATACAGATATCTTGTCAAAATCATTTTGCAATTAGTTTTGGATGATCTGACGATTGTCTCCTAAATCATTTACATAGATCAGGAACAACAGAGGGCCTATAACACTTTCTTGGGGAACATGAATATTACTTCTATTTTACTTAATGACTTGCCGTCAATTATTATGAACTATGACCTTTCTGACAGGAAATCACAAATCCAGTCACACAACTGAGACAACTCTCCACTGGCACACAATTTGATTAGAAGTTGCTTGTGAGGAATTGTGTCAAAAGTGTTCTGGAAATCTAAAACTACTGAGTCAGTATGACGTCCCCTGTCAAAAGCACTCATTAGTTCGTGAGAATAAAGAGCTAGCTGTGTTTCACAAAAACAATATTTTCTGACTCCATGTTGACTGTCTGTCAACAAATCATTTTCTTCGAAGTGATTCATAATATTCGAGCATAGTATATGTTCCAAAATCCCACTGAAAATCGATGTTAGTGAGATGAGTCTATAATTACTCCTATTTCCTTTCTTGTTTTTGGTGTGACTTGTGCAACTTTCCCATCTTTGGGTACAGAACTTTGGCTCTGAGCACTCTGGGGCTTAACATATGAGGTCATCAGTCCCCTAGAACTTAGAACTACTTAAACCTAACTAACCTAAGGACACCACAACATCCATGCCCGAGGCAGGATTCAAACCTTAGTTGAACAAAAACAAAAACACAGCTGATAAATGCAATTTATTAGTGATATCCCTAGTTGTGACGATATTATCTGGGTAGAATCTAGTGAGTAAAAATGAAAAAAGAAGAAGGAATTATTTTACCACTATTGATGATAGATTTTACAGAAATACACCGGAAAATAAAATGATAGGCAGGAAGGAAGAGAGAATTTTGTTCTTGCAAGTAAATAACAAGGTGGTGATAAATATTACATTGCTGATTGTGTTATAAATGAGAGAGAGAGAGAGAGAGAGAGAGAGAGAGAGAGAGAGAGAGAGAGATTAATCATTACGTAAAAAGAGTCACTAACGATATTCAGTGATGTAAGTGCAGTCTAGCTGCATATCATGATGGGCTGTAACATTATTATTTTGTCCTAAATATCATTAGGAGCAATAATTTTAGAGTGACTATTAATATAAATAAATTAAATTGGGCTATGTTTACATGAAGTCCGCAAAAAGATTATTCGCAAGTAATCAACAGAGGGCAATGCTAGTTTATTATTACTTGTATTGTTCTACCTCTCAGTAAAAATATACCTATTGCTTACCAATACTTAGTACAATAAACCTATTACTTACCAATGCTTAGTACAATAAACCTATTGCTTACCAATACTTAGTACCTTGGAGAAATGAAAGCAAAACTGTAATGGTAGTGAAGCACTTGACATCAGGGATTTACACATGAACATGGATAGTCAGGGTTGCCCCAAGTTTCCCTGTTTCCAGAAAAGTTTTACCATTTTCCCTGACAAATTTTGAGATCTAAAGGGTGAATAAAGACTTAAGCAGACAAAAAAATAAGCAGGGACTTCTGTATTTCTAAATGTGTGAGCAAAAATCATAAGTATTAACGTTGATGTAATGAACTGGTTTTTAGGTGGAGAAAGCAAGCCAAATGGTATGTGTGTTTCACTAAGACCACAGATGTTATTTTATTTCAATAACACAACAAAAGTACGCATTTCCTTGGAGTCGCAACACACATTTAAAATACGTTCACTGATTTCAGACATAACTTCAGAAAAAGAAGTGTATAAGACAGGGAAGGGTTGTGTAAACCAGCACTATAGGTGACTGCGAATAAAATGTTGGTTCTACTATGTTCATTATTGTCAGTCATTACCCACTGCATTATGTCTATTATTTCAAAGGTGCTGTGTGTCCAACTGCTTAGCTGAATGTAGAACTGACAGAATTTATATATCCTATAATTTAACAATATGTTGAAAACACAAACTGTTCCCCTCAGTTTTTTCGATCATAGTGCATTGTCAACCTGCATAAATTTAAACCACAACCTACCCAAACAGTAAGAAGCCAGTGGAATCTAAACATATTGTTACTATCAGAAGATGACTTAGAAGATGCCCTAACCAGTGCTTGGGAAATTGTCTCCGTTCACTGAACAACTTTCCAACTGTTCTAGAATGGTGGACCCTGCGGCAAAACCAAAAGCTAAGGAAAGTTTAAATATCTTGTAGCACAGATAAGGTCAGAGAAAGGAAACAGACTATAGAATTCTACTATAGTGTTCTAAAGGACCTCTACGATCAGACAGATTCAGTTCCTACAAGATTAAAAGACATCAAGCAAATAAAAGCAAAGTTAGTCAGTTTGAAACATAATGAACTGGACGGACTTAAGATAAAACCCAAAGCAAAGTCAGTAATTGAAGATGAGACAGTTGCATTGTACCATCTTATCAGACACACCAAGAATAGAACAGGTACCAAATCGCCACCCAGAAGGGAATAATTAAAGATATCTCAGTGTACTATGAATGCATGTATGCATCAGAAAATACAAACGTAGAAATATGATGAGTTCTTTAATACATATCTTACATGAATCTACATCTACATCCATACTCCGCAAGCCACCTGACGGTGTGTGACGGAGGGTACCCTGAGTACCTCTATTGGTTCTCCCTTCTATTCCAGTCTCGTATTGTTCGTGGAGAGAAGGATTGTCGGTATGCCTCTGTGTGGACTCTAATTTCTCTGATTTTATCCTCAAGGTCTCTTCGCGAGATAGATGTAGGAGGGAGCAATATACTGCTTGACTCTTCAGTGAAGGTATGTTCTCGAAACTTTAACAAAAGCCCGTACCAAGCTACTGAGCGTGTCTCCTGCAGTTTTCCACTGGAGTTTATCTATCATCTCTGTTAGGCTTTCGAAATTATTAAATGATCCTGTAACGAAGCGCACTGCTCTCCGTTGGATCTTCTCTTACATCAACCCTATCTGGTACGGATCCCACACTGCTGAGCAGTATTCAAGCAGTGGGCGAACAAGCTTACTGTAACCTACTTCCTTTGTTTTCGGATTGCATTTCCTTAGGATTCTTCCAATGAATCTCAGTCTGGCATATGCTTTACCAACGATCAACTTTGTATGATCATTCCATTTTAAATAACTCCTTATCCATACTCCCAGATAATTTACGGAATTAACTGCTTCCAGTTGCTGACCTGCTATATTGTAGCTAAATGATAAGGGATCATTCTTTCAATGTATTCACAGCACATTTCACTTGTCTACATTGAGATTCAGTTGCCATTCCTTGCACCATGCGTCAATTCGCTGCAGATCCTCCTGCATTTCACAACAATTTTCCATTGTTACAACCTCTCAATACACCACAGTATTATCTGCAAAAAGCCTCAGTGAACTTCCGGTGTCATCCACCAGGTCATTTATGTATACTGTGAATAGCAACGGTCCTATGACACTCCCCTGTGGCACACCTGAAATCACTCTTACTTCGGAAGACTTTTCTCCACTGAGAATGACATGCTGCGTTCTGTTATCTAGGAATTCCTCAATCCAATCACACAATTGGTTTGATAGTCCATATGCTCTTGCTTTGTTCATTAAACGACTGTGGGGAACTGTATTGAACGCCGAACGCCTTGTGGAACTCAAGAAACACGGCATCTCCCTGGGAACCCGTGTCTATGGCCCTCTTAGTCTCGTGGACGAATAGCGCGAGTTGGGTTTCACATGAGCGTCTTTTTCGAAACCCATGCTGATTCCTACAGAGTAGATTTCTAGTCTCCAGAAAAGTCATTATACTCGAACATAATATGTGTTCCAAAATTCTACAACTGATCGATGTGAGAGAATTAGGTCTATAGTTCTGCACAACTGTTTGACGTCCCTTCTTGAAAACGGCGATGACCTGTGCCCTTTTCCAGTCCTTTGGAATGCTACGCTCTTCTAGAGACCTACGGTACACCGCTGCAAGAAGGGGGCAAGTTCCTTCGCATACTCTGTGTAAAATCGAACTGGTATCCCATCACGTCCAGCGGCCTTTCCTCTTTTGAGCGATTTTAATTGTTTCTCTGTCCCTCTGTCGTCTATTTCGATATCTACCATTTTGTCATCTGTGTGACAATCTAGAGAAGGAACTACAGTGCAGTCTTCCTCTGTGAAATAGCTTTGGAAAAAGACATTTAGTATTTCGGCCTTTAGTCTGTCATCCTCTGTTTCAGTACCATCTTGGTCACAGAGTGCCTGGACATTTTGTTCTGATCCACCTACCGCTTTGACATAAGACCAAAATTTCTTACGATTTTCTGCCACGTCAGTACATAGAACTTTACTTTCAAATTCATTGAACGCCTCTCACATAGCCCTCCTCACACAACATTTCGCTTCACGTAATTTTTGTTTGTCTGCAAGGCTTTGGCTATGTTTATGTTTGCTGTGAAGTTCCCTTTGCTTCCGCAGCAGTTTTCTAACTTCGTTGTTGTACCACAGTGGCTCTTTTCCATCTGTTACGATCTTGCTTGGCACATACTCATCTAACGCATATTGTACGATTGTTTTGAACTTTGTCCACTGATCCTCAACACTATCTGTACTTGAAACAAAATTTTTGTGTTGAGCCGTCAGGTACTGTGTAATCAGCTTTTTGTCACTTTTGCTAAACAGCAAAATCTTCCTACCTTTTTTAATATTTCTATTTATGGCTGAAATCATCGATGCCGTAAGCGCGTTATGATAGCTGATTCCCTGTTCTGCGTTAACTGTTTCAAATAGTTTGGGTCTGTTTGTCACCAGGTCTAATATGTTATCACCACGAGTTGGTTCTCTGTTTAACTGCTCAAGGTAGTTTTCAGATGAAGCACTTAAAAAAATTTGACTGGATTCTTTGTCCCTGCCACCCATTATGAACATTTGAGTCTCCCAGTCTATATCCGACAAATTAAAATCTCCACCCAGAACTATAACATGGTGGGGAAATCTACTCAAAATATTTTGCAAATTATCCTTCAGGTGCTCAGCCACAACAACTGCTGAGCCCGGGGGCCTATAGAGACATCCAATTACTATGTCTGAGCCTGCTTTAATATTGCAAGATGATGATGATAACATTTCTCATGAGCACCTCTCCCACTAGGAAATCTCCAGGACCTGACGGACTGCCCACTGAATTACATAAAAGTTTTTGGGCCCTTAACGGAGAAAAGCTCACCGAATTGTCAATGAAGTCTTACGAGGAAAGCCAGTGCCTGCAGAGTTTATAGCTCGAGTAACTAATAAGCACTTTATATCATGCACCGCTGACATCATAGGCCAACCACAGACTTTTGCCTTTAGAAGGCGAATTTTACAAACTGCAGCTTTGTACCGTAATGCCATTGTGCTAACACAGACAAGTAACATAAAATGTGGACTGCTTTCCATATACTTCCATAAGGCTTTTGATCAAATTAATCACAAATGTCTGATAGAGACAATGCGCCGAATGGGCTTCCTGCCAAAAACCATCATCATCATCATCATCAAGAACATGGCAATGGGTGTTACTGCACAAAGCTCCATTAACTGTCAACTGACAAAACTGAAATAAAAAGGGGTGTTACCCAAGGAAGTCCCTTATCCATGCTTATGTATGTTATATCACTGGAACCTTTCCTGAGGCAGCTACAGCACAGACTAACAGACATTACTGTTCATGGAGCAAAGACCGTGCTCCACCTTATCAAAGTTTTTATAGAAAGGGGAACTGTTTCGAGTGAAGACAACTGTGTTGGATCCAAGCAATGGAGGAATGTGACTAACCAACATCAAGTGTAAAGTGATGGCACTGTACGTCAAACGAACATGCAGCATAACTTGTAACAAATAGAAGGGAGAACCGATAGAGGTACTCAAGGTGCCCTCCGCCACACACCAGCAGGTGGCTTGCGGAGTATGGATGTAGATGTAGACGAAGTGGGATGCATTACAACAAAACTATGTAACATTGTCAGGCCAGAAAATGTAGAGCCACCGATAAATACACAAAATATAATATTAAACGAAAACATATTAGGTATTTTTACCTTGAATATAGTGACATCAGCAATAAGATTTTAAAATCAAAAAAATTAGAGAAAATGTGATTTCAGCAGGAAAAGGGAAACATGAAATGAAAAATTACATAGAAACTAAATATGCTGGAATAGCATGGAATGTAGTCTGTAAAAACATGAGTAGTGGTGTTCTTTCATCAGACGTGATAACAGCGTGGTACAAGGTAGTCAGTAACATCTTCAACACTAATGAGCATCTCTTTGCTTTGGTTTACGTGACATTAGCCTCTGCAGTAAATGCAATCTTGCTGATGCTGTGCCTCATCAGTGCACGTGTAGAGAGGGCGATCAACTGCTGGTGGACCAAGAAGAAAACTTCTCAAATAACAAGTACTTCCACAAACAATGTACATACTAACATTTTCTTCAGATAAGGAGAAAGTTACTACTATGTATATTTTAAAAAAGCTGTGATTTTATATATTAAAAAAAAGCTGTGATTTGGTTAATGGGCAAATATACAAGTTACGTTTTTAACAATATCAGAGTGATGAACATATTGAATAAAAGATGTATGTGGAAAACGAACTCGAGAAAACACTTAAGTATCCCACCACAATAAGAAATACAGTAACATGCACCGAACTGTCTTCAACAGTATGGGTGTAAGTTAGGTACAAGTAGATTCCTCAGGGAGAGGGGATGGGTCGGGCCATGAAGCACTAGCAGTGCCATAGAGAGGCCTCTCTACTTCTGTAGCGTGTTCTCGACCCTAACCTCCCCTACAAGTCTCACATGAAAATAAATCAGTAACACAGCATATACTAGAATATGACCGCAAACATTTGGTGTCATAAAAGAAGATCTTGAACTCTCTAAGGATGCCGTTAGAAGGCTAAAACTGACCAAAATGACAAGGCAGTGAAGGACTTTGCGAAGTTGCTGTTTGGGACTGTTTTTCTGTTCCTGTAATTAACCCTGGAGGAGACTTAGGGACATACAGGGATAGGCAAAATAATGTGAACACCTGTACTTATTTGGGATTGGTTCCTTAATAAGGAGTTGGACCCTCATTTGCCCATTCGTTTTGCAGTACTGGCATAAAATGATTGCATAGTCTCCTGTGGAATGTTATGCCACTCTTCAGTCAGAACCTCTTCTAACTCCTGTAGTGATGAGGGAGGCGGAAATCTGCTCCAGAGTCTGCACTCTAATACCGCCCACAAGGGTTTGATAACGTTCAAGATTGTGCTTGCCAGGGAAGACACTGCAGTTAAGTTGCATGTTCCTCATACTGCAACTGTACTGTCCTGGCTGTGTGAATGGCTGCATTTTCACCATGAAATATGTTGTCATTTTTGGGGAACAACATTTGAATCATGGAGTGCACTTGGTCACCTAAAATGTTCACATAATCGTTGGCTGTAAAACGACCTGTGAGAGTAATGATGAAACCAGCAGATTACCATGATATGGCTGCCCACACCACCGAACTTCTACCTCCATGTTTAACCACTGGTATCAAGCAATCAGGATTGCAGATTTCTTTTGGCATTCTCAAGGCGTAAACCCTGCTTGATGTTGGAAATAATGAAAACGTTGACTCGTCTGACCATATGATGTGTTTCCACTGATCAACCATCCAGGATTTATGCTCCTGACACCACCATCCATAATTTATGCTCCTGGCACCACATTTTGCACTTCTTTGCATTGGTTATCATCACCTATCATCACCAATGGTTTCAGCACAGTATCTCATCCATGAAATTCACTTTATGGAGTTCTCGGCAGACAATGTTGGTAGATAAGGGGTCTCGAATATGGCTATTGAGCTCTACAATCACTTTAGCCGCCATAGTTTTGTGTTGTTTTGACACAATTTGTGTTAGTGTACAATGATCTTTATCATTTGGCTTTGATTTTCGCCCACTATTATGTTTACATGATGATGTCTTCCCATGTTTTGTGTAGGCTATCATGACTGTTGAAACAGTTGTTCTTGAAACATTCAATAATAAGTTTGCTGTGTTGGTTAATGATGCTCCATCTAATTGAGCCCCCACAATCTGCCCTCACTGTAACTCTGTTAGGTCTTTCATTGCCCGTCAACCTCAGCCTCTGAATGCCAATACAAAGTGTGAACTACTCGTAAACAAGCTGCACTGATGCCTAGTCTGTTATGAACATGCACAATCCAGTGCGGCACGTGCCTTACCTGCATTGTTGACCATCAAACACAACCATCCCATAACTACCACTGTTCACATTATTTTGCCTATCCCCTGTACATCAAGGATTCACTGAATGGTTAAGTTGGGTCTGGGAAGCGACGAAGAGGAAACTCAGGCTGCAGAAGAAGAAAATGTGCATGCTGAACTGCCACCAGCTGAAGGTGACAGTGAAGATACTAAATGTGTGCTACTGCTAAAGGCTAAATATCATTCCTCATTCTACGAATGCTGTAATTTATTACTGCAGTTAGCTGTCACCTTATTAATGTCATTTCATTTAAGCTAGTCATTTTTGTTACTGTTTTTGTGGAGAAACAAATTTAAAAAGAATTAGTAATGTGTTTGCCTACCACGTGGCGGGCCCATGTTCGATTCGTGGTCAGGTAGGATATTTTCTCTGCTTATGGACTGGGTGTTACGTTGTCCTTATTTCATTTGACAGGTACTGTGTGACATTTCTTTCAAGAAATATAGGAGTAAGTATTGTGCAAACCACCAGTGACTGCTGCCATTTTCTTCTTCTTATCAAACATACTTTCTAAGTATTAACTACTTTCAAAGTGCCAAAATGTACTAGAATAAATAAAATGTCTATAAAATGCTGCACTGTCCAATGTACAGTCGCAATTCCTGAAATCCATCGCCTGTGGCCTCTGGCCTGCCAAGGAGCACCACAGTCCTGGGTCCATGGATAAACCGTAAAAATCCACCGCATTATACTACACGCAAACAGACCCGGCCTGCGGGCAGATTGGTGAGACTAGATCCATCGGGCAGGGCCTGCACATAGGGGTAAATGAGGGGTTTCAGATTGGCAGGCCTGATCTGTTGGAGATACCTGCACAAATAGCCTGTCGTTTTGGCCCGTCACTGAAGCCCACTCGTGTGGCTAGCTATTCAAGTGTCACAGACACCATGTTGATGAAATGAGACCACAGTGATCGATCCATGCAACTGATAACTTGTGCGAATACTCTGAGAATCAATACTAATGAGGATAGGTAACAACTCAACGAGAAAATGATCACTGAGCTGCAGATGGGCACGTAGGAAAATAACACTCTCACAACTAAATTTTTGGCCACTGGACAGTGCACCAACAGTCTTTGAGAATCAGATCCAAACAAACCACTCCTCACGCCTCCCTGCCTCTCACTGGTAGATGCTAGGCTACACGGAAGAGGTGGTTGCAGCACTTGGTGCAAGCTGAGGGGAATGGAAAGAAAGGGAGAAGCAGTATATAAATTTTTATTAGTTGAAACTATAATGAATGCTATTTACCTGTAATTTTAAGTCTGACAATGTACTTTGAACTGCGTAAGATAGAGTGTATATGTAAACAAGAAAAAATAAATTCCTGGATTTTTCCCCCAGATTTCCTGGTTACAAATACACTCCCCTCTCCCGAGTGAAAATACACTGTACCACGGGTGAAAGTACATTATTTCACTTTAAGTGACAATATACATTCCCCGTGAGCTGCAGAACTTATTAATCTTTTGAATGGTAAAAGGTTTTATACACCAGCACAGAATTCCCCACATTTTACGACAAATCTTTGATGCCCAGCAACATTTACACTAAATTTTTAACATTATGAAAGTATTAATACGAATTCAACCAAATACAGCATGGTAGCTTCTGACCCACTGAAATCGTGTTTGCGCTGCGACATGCGCTTTTGCCAACCAATCACAGCTCATGTCATGTGATCTCACCAGCCAATGACAGCAGACATTAAGAGCATAGGACAGGTGTTGTAGCCAGCCAATAGCAACATTACAGTTCGTAAACACAAAACTATGAAAAATTCATGGTTTAAATTAATATTAATAGCTGAGCATATGACCTATCGAGCACTTCAGTTTTCCATAGAAAATTCAGTTATGCGTAAAGTTGCTCAAGAACTGACCTCATTATTTGTAATCTACTGAAGTATTAAAATAAATATGAAAAACTATCCTTTAAGCTTCATCTTTTTTTCAGCATGTGTCACTCTTCAAGAGATGGTAAACACAAAGGTGCAAGTAACAATTTAAATAATGGCGTAAATGGCTGGTCTTCTGGGCCATAAATTTTTCTAAGTTGCTGTTGCTCAAAGTTTAAATTGTGAATGAGAGTGATTTAAGAAATTCATTCCACATTCTCACACATACCATAATTCATCTTGCATAAAAGAAAATTTACTTTGAAAGTAACACTTCTCAAACTACCATCACAATATTTTCCCACAACATCTTAAAGATATAAGTAATTTTGACATCACATACATCAAAAGCAGTTTGCTGTTACGAAGTTTTGTGCATAGTCTTCGTCTTAAAGCTTTTGACACATTTTGCTGTCTGCATACAATTGTGTGTGCACTGTATTTTTGTTGTTGTAAATGGCACATTTTCTTTGCAACTTAAGTTTTATTTTAGTATTGTTCTTTTGTTTATGTTTTATAGATAATTAAAGCAAAATTCTTTGTTAGATAATCACAGAGTTCTTACCAGTCAAAATTACAGTAAGTGAAAACTGAAACAAATAAATAAATAAATAAATAAAATAAAAAAATTCTGGAATTCTAAAAAAATTGCAATGTTTTCCTCAGGTGAAAAAATTGCCAGATTTCCCAATTGTCCTGGGACGCACACAACCTGTAGGAATGTCAGTAATGACGACATACATAAGCAGTTCACATGCAATCTTATGAACAGTTGCTTGTATGTATTCAAATAAATAAAATTTAGTTTTGTACTGAAATTGGGAAAATATCACTTACATGAGGAGGGCACATAGATATTTCCTTATACACGTATGCCCATCCTGAGCATTGTTTCCAGCGCCCTGGCAGATGACTGCCTTTTTAATACCTGACACTTTCTATGAGTCCGAAGTTATGACTTTTATCTTGCTATCTATATGACATTGCCATTTTTCTAAAGACATCTGAAGAATATCTAAGGCTAAGTTGAAGTGGGTTTAGACTGCAGGTCAACTAAATTAAAAATAGTACCTCTTTCAAGCTCCAGAAATAAAAATCATGGGGCGCCTAGTAAGTGGCGGTTGAGTCCATCCTAACCCAGAGAAAATAAGAGCTGCCAAAGATTTTCCAACCTTGTGGCACATTCCTGATGTGTTGCATGTCCCTTGCAAGAACTACTGTAGGGAGACGGCAAATTTTCATGGAAGGAGGTGCAAGAAAGATCTTTGCTTGCTCTTAAGATGGCACTAACATCTTCACCAGCCCTAGCAGTTACTGAATGAGTGCAGTTCTACCGCAAATTTTGAAAAGTGCTGAAAATGTGATACCTTTTGTTTCCAGATTACTCTCAAAATCTGAGACAAACTATTCTACAACTGAGAAAGAGTGCCTTACAGCTGCCTGGACCATTAACAAGTCCCAGCAGGATTTATTTTGCAAACCATTCACCTTTGTGTCAGACCACTGTTCTCCACAGCAGCTAACTAGTCCGAGGGATCCATCCATTCAGCTGGTGAAATGGGCACTGAGGCTTCAGGAGTACATCATCAAGTGGAATACCTAAATGGACACCAACACAAGGATGCTGACTGCTTTTCAAGGAATCCTTTTGTGGACCACAATAGAGTGGGTGAAATCTGTCTTCGCTGCATTAAATGACTGATGCTGAACAGAGGGAAGATCCAACACTGATGAAAACCATACAAGCCGTGAAAGGAGGAGGAACTAACGAAAGTATTCCAATTAACAAACAGAACACTGTATAACAACAAAGGGGTTGGTTGTCTATCCTGAAGTATTTGCAAGACACTCCAATATCTGGCCACATGGGATTCGTGAAAACTAGACAGATTCAGACACAGATATTACCAATCAATTATATACTATGCCAACGATGTAAGCACATGCTGCAGTTACTTCTGAGACATTCGATATCATCATTGTACTGACTAACTCAGCCAATACTTTTTCACTAAGCAGTGTCAGCTTCTGAAGCTCTAGAAATTGTTAGGTTTCTTGTAGAAGATGTCATTTTGAACACTAAGCAACCTGAGTGATAAGCTATGTGGTAAAGTTTCCCAGTTGAGACTAGTATCAAGAGGTTATTTCACTTTGCACCACAGGACGGTTATTTACATCTACATCTATACTCTGCAAACCACTGAAGAGGATATGTCCCTAGTACCAGTTAATAGGGTTTCTTCCAGTTCCATTCAGGTATGGAGTGCATGAAGAATGATTGTTCAAATGCCTCTGTGTGTGTTGTAATTAATGCAATCTTGTCCTCATGATCCATGTGTGAGAGAGAAATAGGTAATTATAGTTCATTCCTAGAGTCATAATTTAAAGCTGGTTTTTGAAACCCTGTAGGTAGGCTTTCTCAGGATAGTTTATGTCTTCAAGAGACTGCCACTTCAGTTTCTTCAGAATCTTTGTTCCATTTCAGTTTCTTCAGAATCTTTGTTGACACTCGCCCATGGACCATTTGTGCTGCGCTTCTCTGTATATATTAGTTCTATTTGGTATGGATCCCATACACTTGAGCAATATTCTACAATGGCTCTCTTGAGTGATTTGTAAGCAGTCTCCTTTGTAGATTGATTGCATTTTTCCAGTATTCTACCAATAAACTGAAGTCTACCACCTGCTTTACCCATGGCGGCCTATGACACCATTCCATTTCATACCCCTATAAAGTGGGGGAGGTACCAATGAAGCTGATGGGGATGGAAAAGTGGGGGGGGGGGGGGGGGAACGATTCACAAGGGGGAGGCAGGAAAAGTGCCCATACATGGGTTATATGATGGCCCAATTATAAAGAGAAAATTTATGGACTTCTAATGACACAGTATATTGGAAAATAAAGAGATCTGGCAAGTTGCTGTCTGAGGAAAGGGATCTAACTTCTTTGCAGCACCTTCAATGCGAAATATGTCAAGAAACTATGACCATGAGCTGCTGCACTGCCATGACTGTATAGGTTCTCAAATGTCCGCAAGAGGGCATTCCTCTGTGGCCTCCTCTTGGCAATATGGAAGCAATGTAAAGCTTGGCACATGTCACATGTATAATTCCTTTTAGTGTGATCATCATCTACAGGAACTTTACCTCAATGATAGTGACCTGCTTGCGAATTTTGACACACCACACTACCATTAAAGGAATTCACTGAATTGATAAACAAAAAATTTCTGACTAACCTTATGACGAATCTCAGGTCTGTGCTCACCTCAACTTACTTCACATGTGATGGAAATTATTTTGAACACACAGATGGCTTTGCCATCAGTTTGTCCTGTAACACTGGCTGTACCAAATTTCTTCACAGAAGAATTCAAGGAGAAGGACCTAGACCAAGTCTAATTAAAACCAACCTGTTTCTACCATTATGTGAATGACACATTCCATTCATCATTGGCCACACACATGAAACAGCTTAGGTGAATTTCTCCATAATTCAATCTGCTCCATTCCAACATACAAATTACAATGGAGGTGTAAATAGGATGGTGTCCTCTTGTTTCTTGATGTCCTGGTGAAACAGTAACAAGATGGCGACCTGGGATGCAGTGTGTACGGAAGACCTATGGTGATTCGTATCTACATGCCTCCAGTAGTCACAACAACTGCCAGAGTGAAAGCATTTTACAAACACTCATTCACAGAGTATGTCCCTCTGTGATAAAGACATTGTTCCAACTGAAATGAAATACCTAAAGACAACATTCTGAAGGATGGGTACAGCAGGAAGCAGATCAGGTTGCATTGGACAGGTTGCATCTAGATGACAGCAGGAGTAGAGAAACACAACTCACTAGCGTGCTTTCCATCCGTCTGCACTACCTCCAGAGCAGTCAGCCAAATCTTGGGACGACTTACCTGCAGGTGAAAGGGCAACACTAAGAATTCGTTTCAGGTCCTTCTGGTCATCCCAATGTGCAAGTGATGTGTCGGCATGGGATGACATATGCATAAAATCCAAGCTTGTATGCTCTAACATGTGAATACCGGTCATATTGCTACCTGGCGGTGAGGGCGAAGAACTGCTGTCAAATACTGAAGATGCACCTAAAACAGAAAATAAGTTCGAGTAACACAAAGAAAACAGATTTAAAAATAGGACGCACGCACGCACGCACGCACGCACGCACGCACGCACGCCCGCGCGATAACACAGATGGTGTTAAACCTCTGCTAATGGTGACACTTTGATCAACCAGCCAGTGAACCTTACAGACTGGCTTTCTTAAGATTTTCTTCGCATTTATCAGATTTGAAGTTTAGTGCACAGGCATCAAGTTCCTATGGAAGTACAGCGCAATTCTAAAGCTCTTGGAACTTGAAACGTGTGTGTGTGTGTGTGTGTGTGTGTGTGTGTGTGTGTGTGTGTGTGTGTGTGTGTGTGTGTGTGTGTGTGTGTGCGCGTGCGCACGCGCAATGTTGAGTACAAAATGTACACTTATGAATACATTTTACAGTAGCTAAGTTCGTAGCATAAAAAGTCTTGATCATAATAGTCATTGGCTTTAATCTCTGAAATAGCAATATTTTTTACATGAATATTTCTAACAAATGAAATATGAATTAACACAATTACTGATTCATAATTTTTAATAAAAATAAATAAGATATTTTTAATTACTGACTTGATGAAAATCATTTAAAATTTGATACAGACATCTGAGATGCCTTTCTGATAAAATAATGTTTAGTTCCTAAAAATAAGATATTGTATTTCATATCTGGAGTTTTACACAATCTTTTAATTTATTAAGAATATCTGTATTTTCTCATGAAAAGAAATTGAAAATAAAAAGGTATTTTTATTACAACATTTACTAAAATTGTCTTAGTAACAAAAAATAAGTTACTCTCCTCATGACCTCCTAATATGGGCTGGATGAGAAAACTAGGAACTGTTCTGTGGTAGGTTCACTGTGTGCCGATCCTTGACAATCTGTTTCATACTTCATTGTTTACTAACAATAAATCAAAGTTATCAGCACTACCAACATTCTGTACACAATACCAAAGATCTGTTTTCTCTTCTGAACTGTCATGTAACAGTCTCATAAACCGATTTTAGCAGTTTTTCAAGACATATTTTATTTGTTAACACAGAAAATTCAGCAAAACACCTTAAGGATGCAGGGTACTTTTCCACCTCAATATTATATAAAAATCAACACCTATTTCTTTTAGGCACTGTTTACAATGTATACGTTTTACAGATATTTTGCTGGTATCAGGTAATGCAGCACACTTTCTAAACATACTGTATTTTGAATATTTTTGAACCTGCTTAGGGTTATAAAAAAAATTACAAAGAAAATGATGGATTTTTTCCCCCAAAACGCTTCTTCAAATTGAGGTACCAATTCATCCAATGTTATATATTTGAATGAGACCAAATTTTTACCAGATATGCATGACATGATAGCTGAGGTACTAGACCTATTTAATTACACCTATTTAATTCTACCTATTATCTATATTATAAGGATAAGAAAATATCACATCTTACCTTTTAATTTTTATATATTTTTTCCCTAATAAAATGTTTTTTCCCCCGATAATTTAGTTGAGTCTGCAATAAAGCTTAGGTCTACTACATAAGTATGGACTATTGCAAGTTACAGAAAAAAATTGGAGCAATGCTTTATAAACTTTAGGAAATATTTGTACCTGAATTCTGAAAAATACAACTTGCAGGAAATTGTGAATAAACATATGAGTCCAATTACACTGTGCCTCAGAACACTCTCGAAGCACAGTCTTCATCCTGCAGCATTTCTTCATCTTCAACCTTCCTCTTGGCTTTCCTATTAGCACTTCTTCCTTCTTTGATAACTTGGACAGCGAATCTTTCAGCTTCATGCACCCATTGGCTGTCACACGCAAACAATTTATCTTCCATATTAGAGCCACATTTTATGCCTAAATTTCTCAGGACTTCTAACCTTCCTATCACTCCATCATTGAAACGTCTCACTGCATGTAGTACGCCAACTTTTAATGTATTCCTACAAAAACATTCTTGGGTAATCTTTCCCATATGCAATGGTTGAAATTTTATTTGTATTCTGAATGTCCCCATGAAGACATTTACTAAGCAAAACAGGGTCACTCAGGTCTCTAAACATTGGTTTTATATCATTCATAACAGGCTCAGGAAGAGAATGCTTATGATGGTATATTTGATCACTTTCTTTTGCTTGTAGGCGTGGCAGCATGCATGACCTTTAAAATTTGGTATATACCGTAGAAGCTTAATTATCTGACCTAAACTGGCCGCGGCAAGGTCAGATAAGCGAGAAGGTCGGATAACGCAGAAAATAACACAAAAATTAAACTACAGTAGGCCAAATGAGTTAAACATTTTATACAATACAAATCAAATTAGACTGAATAGATATTTACTGTGTGAAGAAGTTTGTAATTGTCTTTTGTTTGCCTGCTGTTTGCTGTTTTTTTGCCACTAAATCACGTAGTCTCTTAAGAAATAAAACCTCGGTAGACGATGTTTCCTGCAGTTGCTTTACATATTTTAAAGCAGTTTCTAAGGTCTTGTGTCCTTCGTTGAGAGAAGTCTTGGGCGCACTTTCCTCCACTAAATCCGCTTCTTCGTCTTTTTCTTTTCCGTTTACCATGTTGACAGCACATCCCGGAACTTTTCGTAACAACGATAGCAGGGTAGCATTTTCTGGTTCGGTCTGCTGCTGTAGATTTTCATCATCTGGAGAATTTTCTTGATTTCCCTGTAGCAAAATTTTCCAGGATTTTCAATTGTATTTGCGCCAACACTCTCCCAAGATTGGGCCACGTCATAGCTACGTCTTTCAAATTAATACGGCACAACTGTTCTACCATGTCTTCTCCCTTGTCCATAGCATTAATTAAAGAGAAAAGCAAGTTTCTGCGGTAGTTTCTCTTCAGTGTCTCTAAGGTACCTTGGCCCATAGGCTCACATAAGGATGTGACATTTGGAGGCAAAAACATGGCCTTTATATCTTGATCTTCAAGTTCATCTTCATTAGGATGATAAGTGGCATTGACTTGAAGCAATTACCAATTTGCGGGGCAAGTTGTTGGTTTTCAAAAACTTTTCAGTTTGCGACAGAAACTTGTTAAAAAAACATTCTTTAAAAATGTCTGAGCTCGTCCAAGCATTTTTTTGGTTGTAATATTTCACTGGTAAAGCATTTTAGACACATTTTTAAATACTCTCGGTATTTTTGGCTTACGTATCATAGACAGTCTCATTTTCAAATTTGCTGTGGCGTTACTGCATGCAATAATTGTCACTCTTTCTTTGCTACATTTGTAGCCTGGCGTGCTAGCTTTTCGACCTTTGACGCTAATGTTTTTCCCAGTAACATTTTGTAATTGAGACCAGTCTCGTCACAGTTAAAAATTTGATCGCCTGTTAAGTTTTCCTTGTCCAATACCTTGTGAAGTTTATTCCTGAACAACTGAACAGCTTCAAAATTTGCTGAAAGCTTTTCACCACTGACATTAAGTTGCCGAATTCCATATCTTTTCTTCCATCTATCGAGCCAGTCTACACCAGCTGTGAAATCAGGTTCACCTTCGTTTAGTTCGTTACGAAACTTTAAGGCTGTTTCTTGCAAAATAGGTCCCGGCATGGGTAAACCTTTATCTCTATGTTGAGTAAACCATAGGAACAAAGCTTCACTTACTTTTTCATAATCACATTTTTTCAATGTTTTCCAATCTTCCAAAACAGCCGAGGTTGCTCGCTGAGAACACCACTTCTCAATTTCATTACGGTTCCTTTTCCAGTCTCCAACTGTTGTTTTCCCAAAGTTATAATCTTGTGCCACTTTTAATAACATTTCACCATTGTCTATTCTTTTTAAAGCTTTATGTTTTTCTTCCATTGAAGCGACCACCTTTTTCCATTTTGAAGCCATCACCACAAATTTTTACAATAAACAAAGTGCAACACGTCCACTCCACTACAGATCTGAGTTAGTACTGAGGAGTGAGGACTAGCAGACGGCGACAATGAACTGAGTATCAACAAACAACACATTAGTCACTGACCTGTCGTCGGCTGCGCATGGCCGGCGTTGTGAAAGGGTTGGATAACCAAAGATCAGGTACAAAATTTCGAAACACCACAGCCCTCAGTCGCAAACACAATTAATTTGTAACCTAGGTTTCGGTGTCACAAGGGACATCTTCTGCGGACAAAATTGAAACTAAATGTTACAGCATAACGTACCAAAAAATACGAAAGCTGTGGTCATACGCTGTCAGGTATGACTTTGGTACGTTATGCTGTAACATTTAGTTTCAATTTTGTCCAAAGAAGGTGTCCCTTGTGACAACGAAACCTAGGTTACAAATTAATTGTGTTCGCGACTGAGGGCTGTGTTTTTCTAAATTTTGTATTATACAACAGTCGCTGATTGACAGCCATGTTAAAAACCTGAAGATCAGATAATCTAGACTCTACTGTGTAGGTCACTGTTCATTTGAAACCCTGTAATGTATATATCAATGTAATCAGGAGCGGCTATAGAAGTTAATAAAGTCATAGCCCATATCCTCAAGTTAGTTCATATTCAATGGACTATTTACATACCTCCAAAACTAAATTATTAAGATAATATTTCAAATAACTGGTTGTAGGCTGGTGATTCAGCGTGCAACAGCAAATAGCGTAACTAAGGTCAAATGCTCAATTTGAAGTTTATCATTGATTAGTGTTATGTAGAAGCACTCAATTACAGTAAAAACTATATTAATATGTCTCACTTAATACACTACTCTCACTAGAAAACATTCAGAGGTCCCCACAAGTGTGTATCTTCAGATGATAAGTGTTTTGTACCACTGCACATTTGAGAAGACTATATGGGGAAACCACAGTCAGCTGTTGGACATTATCTGATCTTTCACAACATATGCTATTGGGTTAGGAATAGATGTGTGCAATATAAATAATCATAAATGTCAGAATTTATTACTTACCCATCAAACTACCATTGGAGTTTGTCACTGCTTGCATGAAATTATGAAATTCCTGAAAATAAAATGAATTCTTCTATAACATGAAACAACACAACCAGAAAAATTTGGAATATTTTAAACATAGAATTATGGTAATAGAGCATTCCCATCTAAGCTGGATATCAAATATTTATAAGAACACATTACTTAAAATAAGTCTTCCACAGCTGATTATTTTTAGTGACAAATTTTGTTAAGCAGTGTAACTGCTGGTAAGGATGATTCTTTTAACAGTTTTGTTGTAACTTCCAAGAAGCTGTAAAAAAGACTGCTGTTTGTTGTTAGTTATTTTAAGTAAACAGAGAATGATGATTCTTGTTTTCTTCCTTTGTTTCACCCACCTTTGGACCTACGTTAGATCAATCATTTTTTAATATTCCGTGTCTTTCTTTTAGCTCAGTATTGTTTCATTCTTTTTGATTTTGCTTTCATTTCTTCTTCAGCAATTTGGATTGTTTGTTTCTTTTTTAATTTGACGTGGGACAAAGTTCACTGGGACACTGCATGAACAAAACATTTATTTATTTATTTTTTAAGAGGGGAGATTTGTAGCCTGATGTTGTCTCCCACTTCACCTCTCCTCACTTTATGTGTGTTACCTCCTTTAAACTTCATTCTACCACTGAGATCCAATTTTCACTAATAACCAACTCCGTAACATATCCTTTTCTCACTATTCCAACTTCTTTCACTCCAGTCCTCTTCCTCTCCTCCTCTTCAATAACCACTCACCTGCTGCACCACTGTTACCCCGCAGTGCAGGCATGCACACAGTTTTGAATGCTGAACTGACATACAAGTGGTTCACAGCCAACAGTTTCAAGTCTCAAGCTCACAAAGACTCATATTATGCAGTTTCAAACAAACTATAATAACCTTATAATACTAAAGATATTGCCACACAGTGAATGAAGCACAATATGTGAAAGTCCTTGGGGGGGTTCAGCAAGTTAAAACTGAGTAAACACATGGAAAATTAACCAAAAAGTCCAGCTTATCATGTTATGCTGTTTGTAGCTTCCACCCTTACCTTTACTTGCAAGACAAGATGGTTAACTTATTTTTGTATTGGAATTATCTTCTTGGTCAGTGAATGTTAAGTAAATAACGTGTGTTCAGCAGAAGCCAGCAGTGAGAATATTGCCTAAAGCAGATTATCACACATCTTACCAGATATCTTGGAATTCTTATTCTTGGTTCCTAATATATTTACTCTTAATGGCCTTTGATGCTGCTGATAAAAATCTATTTCAACTGAACTGTGATATGCACCATCACAGTAAAAGACACAAAAATAATTTTCATGTGGACTTATCCAGTGTTCAGAATAGAATTCTAAACTCTGGTGGTAGGATAATCAACAAGTTCATGTCTAACAAAGCATGAATTGGGAATCCCCCATCAATCCAAAATAAAATTAGAAGCATCTCACCAATTATTGGAATATGTAGATTCTGGGATCCAAAATTCCTGGTTACTACATGGGAAACAACAGTGTTTGCTATAATGCTGTATGACAAATAATAATTTATTGCCAATAAAACAGAGTATTAATCGATTTAAAAATATTGTCTTTGAAAATTACCTTCTTGCAAACAGATGCCATAAGCAAAAACAGCATTAATCAATAAAGTGATTGTTTATTGTTAATACAGCATAAAGATGAAATATTTATGATGTCTTTGTCATACGCTAATGCATTTCTTGACTTGTTCCACAGTCTTGTAGGTTCTCCTCCTTGACCCACAGAACATGACAAATTAATTAATTAATGACCCTCATTTTGTATGTGTGCTTTTTTTTGTTTTGTTTTACATATTCCGTAGATCATATGAAGGATTCTTTTATCAAAATGATGTGGAATGAGTCAGTTTACAGGACATGTATACACAATTAATGTTGACCCTTTCTTTGCCACCGATTGCTTTAATAATACGCAATAAAGATCCGTCTTCCCTCTAATGCTGTACACATGGACCTAACTTTCCTTCTCAGAATATGATGGGTTATTTATGACAAATTTCATTAGCAAATACGAATATTGTGAGTGCAGTTTAAATTCCTCACTTCTTGGAGAGGTACCTACATTACGTCTATGGGTAAACACCACATATTCTCACTGCTTGCTTTTGTGCAATCAATACTTTCTTTCTGAGTGACGAGTTACCCCAGGAAAGCATTCTACAAGACATTACTGGGTGGAAAAATGCGAATTATGTCAAAAGGTTAATTCATTTGTTTCCAAGATCAGCAATCACAGAAGAGCAAAAATAGGTGAACTTAATTGTTTGAGAAGCTTTTTTCAGTTCAAGCTTTCATCACTATGTACACTCAAAAATTTGGAGCATTGTACCCTACTTAGTTACTCCTGCTCCTGTGCACGATCCCCATAAATCAATTGTTGGCATGTCTATTTTTTGTGCAGAACTTCATACAATGAGTTCTCTCAAAATTTAGGCTGAGCCCATTTTCTGAGAACCACTCAATAATTCATTGGGAAAATATAATTCACAATCTACTTTACTGCTTTCTCGCTACTGAGATTTATTATAACACTACTGCGCCTGCAAAAAGTCCCAATTCTGCTTGTTAAATGTTAAGTGGAAGATCATTCACTTATATTAAAAACAAAGATTCCAAGACTTACCAAGCGGGAAAGCGCCGGCAGACAGGCACATGAACAAAACACACAAACACACACACAGAATTACGAGCTTTCGCAACTGGCAGTTGCTTCGTCAGAATCTTTGTTTTTAATATATTTTTCCCATGTGGAAGTTTCTTTCTGTTTTATTTAGATCATTCACTTAGATACAGAATAGGTGTGGGTCCAAAATTGAATGGTACTCTCTTTATGACTTCTCCTGGTCACTACATTTTTATGCCTTTCCAACAATGTTTGAATTATTCAGCACAATTTTTTGCATTTTGCTTGTTAAGTATGTTTCAAACCAGCTGTATGTAAAGCCACCAATTCCGTAAAACTTCCCTTCTGGAATCCAAACTGTGGTCTGTTCAGCAAACTGTTTACATTTAAGTGTGAGACGAGTCTTGAGTACACTACTTTTTTGAATATTTTGGAAAAATGTCAGTAAGGAAACCAGATAATAATAATTTAAGTCTTTCTGGACATGTTTCTTATAAAGAGGGTTAGCAATTGCATATTCAGGGTTGCCACAAGTTTCCACAAGCGAAATTCTCTGATATTTCCCTGACATCCGGACAAGTTTTAGCACTTTTGCCTGACAAATTTTGAGATCTCAAGGGTAAGTAAAGACACAAGGTGATTTTTTAAAAAACAAACAAACAAACAAACCTGTAAGGACTTCTGCATTTCTGAGCATGTGAGGAAAAATCTTAAGTACAGTACTAACATCAACATCTTTTGCAATGAACTGTTTTTAGAGGGATATTTTTTGACGGAGAAAGGAGGTCAAATGGTATATATGTTTCATTAAGACCACCGATGATATTTTATTTCAATAAAATGAAACACATTTGGTGACAAATTTAAAATACCTTCACCAATTTTAGAAATAACCTCAAAAAGGTAGGCCTCTTGAAAGAAGTATTTAAGTCACGGAGAGTTGCGTAAACCAACACTACAGGTGACTACCAATAAAATGTTGGTTCTACTATGTTTTTTATGTCAGTTATTATCCGTTGTGTTATGTCTATTATTTTAAAAGTATTGTATGGTTTTCCTTCCAAGAAATACAAGAGCACATAATGTACAAACTACCACTATTTTATCCTTACTGTCCATACTTACTTCTACACTACTGGCCATCAAAATTGTTACACCAACAAGAAATGCAGATGATAAACGGATATTCATTGGACAAATATATTATACTAGAATGAACATTTTCGTGCAATTTGGGTGCATAGATCCTGGGAAATCAATACCCAGTAATAATGGCCTTGGTACACCTGGGTATTGAGTCAAACAGAGCTCGGATGGCTTGTACAGGTACAGCTGCCCATGCAGCTTCAACACGATACCACAGTTCATCAAGAGTAGTGACTAGCGTATTGTGATGAGCCAGTTGCTCAGCCACCATTGACCAGAAATTTTCAACTGATGAGAGATCTGGAGAATGTGCTGGCCAGGGCAGCGGTCGAACATTTTCTGTATCCAGAAAGGCCCGTACAGGACCTAAAACATGCGGTCGTGCATTATCGTGCTGAAATTTAGGGTTTCGCAGGGATTGAATGAAGGATAGAGCCACGGGTAGTAACACATTTGAAATGTAACACAAAGTGCTGGCAATGCTAACAAGAGGTGACCGAGACATGTAATCAATGCCACCCCATACCATGACGCCGGGTGATACACCAGTATCGATGACGAATACACACTTCCAATGTGCGTTCACCACGATGTCGTCAAACACGGGTGCGACCATCATGATGCTGTAAACAGAACCTGGATTCATGTTGGCGTTCATACAGCCAGGTTTGTCATTGAGTACACCATTGCAGGCACTCCTGTCTGTGATGCAGTGTCAAGGGTAACCACAGCCATGGTCTCCGAGCTGATAGTCCATGCTTCTGCAAATGTCGTCAAACTGTTCGTGCAGGTGGTTGCTGTATTGCAAACGTCCCCATCTGTTGACTCAGGGATCGAGACGTGGCTGCATGATCCGTTACAGCCACGCGAATAAGATGCCTGTCATCTCAACTGCTAGTGATACGAGGCCGTTGAGATCCAGCACGGTGTTCCGTATTACCCTCCTACACCCACCGATTCCAAATTCTGCTAACAGTCATTGGATCTCGACCAACACGAGCAGCAATGTCGCGATACGATTAACCGCAATCGCGATAGGCTACAATCCGACCTTTATCAAAGTCAGAAACGTGATGGTACGCATTTCTCCTCTTTACACGAGGCATCAAAACAATGTTTCACCAGGCAATGCCAGTCAACTGCTGCCTGTGTATGAGAAACTGGTTGGAAACTTTCCTCATGTTAGCACGTTGTATGTGTTACCACCAGTGCCAACTTTGTGTGAATGCTCTGAAAAGCTAATCATTGGCATATCACAGTATCTTCTTCCTGTCGGTTAAATTTCTCACCTGTAGAACATCATCTTCGTGATGTAGCAATTTAAATGGCCAGTAGTGTATATAAAGTACTTTTGAAGTGCCTAAATGTACTAGAATAATTAAAATATCTATAAAACGCCACATTGTACAACGTACTTGCGGTGAAACAGTCGCAATTCCTGAAATCCATTGTCCATGGCCTCTGGACTGCCAAAGAGCATTGCAGCCCTGGGTCTATGGATAAACCATGAAAGTCCACCACATTAAGCCACACAAAAGGAGACCTGGCTTGCGGACAGATAGGTGAGAGTAGATCTGACAGGGCCTGCACATTAGCGGGAAGTGATAGGCTTCAGATTGACAGGCCCGATCCTTTATAGATACCCATAGAAATGGCCTGCGGTTTTGGCTTGTAGTGGAAGTCCACTCATGTGGACAGCTATTCGCGCGTCACAGACACCACGTTGATGAAATGAGACCGCAGTGATCAATCCATGCAACAGATAACTTGTGCAAATCCTCTAGATAGGTAGCAAATCAGCACAAAGGTGATGGCTGAGTCAAGAGTGTCACACGGAAAAGACAACCAAGTTCTGACAACTAAATTTTTGGCCATAACCTTTGTCAGAACAAGAGCACACACACACACACACACACACACACACACACACACACACACACACTATCAATCAACACATTTCATACACACCAACATCTCTGTCCACTGCATCAACCGTCTCTGAGAATTAGATCCAAACAAACCATTCCTCACAACTCCCTTTCTCTAGTCAGCAGCTGCAAGGCTAGCAGTAAAAAGTGGGGCAGGAACTGACTGCAAGCTGAGGGGAGTGGTAGAAAGGGGAGAAGCAGTAAGAATCATGGAGTAGGGAAATGGCACATGTACTAAGTTGTGCCCAGCCAATGACATTTCAGTAAACAAACCATTTCATCTACTGAAACAAAAGCCAGATTTTTCCAGTGTTTTTCTCAAATTTCCCTGATACATTTGAAATTCCCTGATTTGCAGAACTTGGGGCAACCCTGATCTGCTCAGAAAAAATCCCTGCGATGTGCTGCAATTCTTATGTTACTAAAAACATTACATACAAAGTTAGAAAAACTTTTCAGAATTCTGTTTATAAGTCCATCAACACCATATGAGCTTTTGGGTGCTATTTCTAGTTGCTTAAGTTTTGAGAATAACTTTTTAATATATTCTCTTATTTTTTAAATTGCATCATTAATCCTATTTTTGCCATTAAATTTGGAAAATTACTGTTAAAAGTACTCACAACTTGTCAATAATAAATCACAACATTGTTATTTACTTTAATTGATATGGTATCTTGTACAATGGCAGTCCTGTCTCCTATCTATCAATATTCCATATCGTTTTAATCTTACACTGAGGGGAGAAAGTCATGGTATACCTCCTACTATCGTGTTGGATCTCCTTTTGTCTGGCATAGCGCAGCAACTTGACACTGTATGGACTCAAACAAGTGGTCGGAACTCCCCTGCAGAAATACTGAGCCATGCTACTTCCATAGGCAGTGAAAATGTTGGCAGAGCAGAATTTTGTGCATGAATTGACCTAACAATTATGTTCCATAAATGTCACTGGGATTCATATCGGGCAATCTGGGTGGCCAAATCATCATCTGAATTGTCCAGAACGTTCTTCAAACCGATTGTGAACAACTTTGCCCTGGTGATGTGTTGCATCATCATCCATAAATATTCCTTTTTTTTTTTTTGGGTGGGGGGTGGGAATGTGATGTCCATGAATGGCTGCAATGGTCTCTGAGTAGCTGAACATAACCAATTCCAGTCAATGGTCAGTTCAGTTGGACCAGAAGATTCAGTACATTCCATGTAAACACAGCCCACACTATTATGAATCCACAGCCAGTTTGCACGGTACCTTGCTGACAACTTGGGTCCATGGCTTCTTGGAGTCTGAATCACACTCTAAACCTACCATCACCTCATACCCCCTGAAATCGATACTGATCTGACACGGCCACAGTTTTCCAGTTGACTAGGGCTAACCAAAATTGTCACAAGCCCTGGAGAGGCAATGAAGATGATGTTACGATGTTAGCAAAGGCACTCGTGTTTGTCATCTGCTGCATAGCACATTAATCCAAAATTTGTCGGACTTTCGTAGCAGGTACATTCGTCGTATATCCCACATTGATTTCTGCAGTTATTTCACTGTGGTGTTGCTGGTCTGTTAGCACCAATAACTCTATGCAAACGCCACTGCTCTCAGTTATTAAGTGAAGGACGGCTGTCACTGCATTGTCTGCAGTGAGAGTTAAAGCCTACAATTTGGTATTCTTGGCACATTCTTGACACTGGATTTCAGAATACTGAATTGCCCAACAATTTCTGAAATGGAATGTCCCATGCACCTAGATCCAACTAGCAGTTCATGGTCATTAATTCCTGTTATGGGGCCATAATCACATCAGAAACCATTCCACATGAAGAATCATCCAAGTATAAATGCACTGCCGTTTTAGACCTTCAGCACACGATACTACTGCTATCTGTATATGTGCATATCACTATCTCGTTTCTTGTCACCTCACTGTATTATCCACATTATTAATTTCTGTCAGGCTGTACACAAGTCTTGACAATTTAACAACTTTCCGAAAAATAATACAGAATTTTTTGTAGTATGCAAGTAATGACAAATCTTACTTGTTCCTGCCTTTATATGAATTTGCATTTCCATCTTACATTCATATATGTCTCCCACTGTCGCACAGTTTCAATGACTATTGATGTAACAGCCAGCCAGGCGAAGAGCTGGCATACTGGTCCACTGCCTCCCTCTCCTCATTCATGCTTGTTATCTCTGTCTCACTCTAGATGCTAAGTCACCAAACACTAATGTCTCCCAAACCCATGACCTTACCAACATGGAACAGAACCTTTTCCAGCATCTTGATGACACCAATCCCACGGCTTCTTATCTATTAGTTTTGGCCAACCACTTCCTGGCATAATTATTTCTCTTTTGACCAAACCCATGATTTTATTCCTACTGCTTCTGAACAACCAGTTATGACATAATTTTCTCTCTTTTGACCAAACTGACAACTTCTTTCCTATTACTTCTGGCTACCTACTCCCCCCCCTCCCCCCAATGCACCATGGACCTTGCCGTTGGTGGAGAGGCTTGCGTGCCTCAGCGATACAGATGGCCGTACCGTAGGTGCAACCACAACGGAGGGGTATCTGTTGAGAGGCCAGACAAATGTGTGGTTCCTGAAGAGGGGCAGCAGTCTTTTCAGTACTTGCAGGGGCAACAGCCTGGACGATTGACCGATCTGTCCTTGTAACACTAACCAAAACGGCCTTGCTGTGCTGGTACTGGAAATGACTGAAAGCAAGAGGAAACTACAGCCATAATTTTTCCCGAGGGCATACAGCTTTACTGTATGGTTAAATGATGATGGCGTCCTCTTGGGTATAATATTCCAGAGGTAAAATAGTCCCCCATTCGCATCTCCGGGTGGGGTCTACTCAAGAGGACGTCGGTATCAGGAGAACGAAAACTGGCGTTCTACGGATCGGAGCGTGGAATGTCAGATCCCTTAATCGGGCAGGTAGGTTAGAAAATTTAAAAAGGGAAATGGATAGGTTAAAGTTAGATACAGTGGGAATTAGTGAAGTTCGGTGGCAGGTGGAACAAGACTTTTGGCCAGGTGAATACAGGGTTATAAATACAAAATCAAATAGGGGTAATGCAGGAGTAGTTTTAATAATGAATAACAAAATAGGAGTGCGGGAAGCTACTACAAACAGCATAGTGAACGCATTATTGTGGCCAAGACAGACATGAAGCCCACACCTACTACAGTAGCGCAAGTTTACATGCCAACTGGCTCTGCAGATGATGAAGAAATTGATGAAATGTATGATGAGATAAAAGAAATTATTCAGGTAGTGAAGGATACGAAAATTTAATAGTCATGGGTGACTGGAATTCGGTAGTAGGAAAATGGAGATAAGGAAACTTAGTAGGTGAATATGGATTGGGGAGGGGGGGGGGGGAGGGGGGGGAGGGGGGGGGAAGAAATGAAAGAGGAAGCCGCCTGGTAAAATTTTGCACAGAGCACAACTTAATCATAGCTAACACTTGGTTCAAGAATCACAAAAGAAGGTTGTATACATAGAAGAAACCTGGAGATACTAGAAGGTATCAGATAGATTATATAATGGTAAGACAGAGATTTAGGAACCAGGTTTTAAATTGTAAGACATTTCCAGGGGCAGATGTGGACTCTGACCGCAATCTATTGGTCATGAACTGTAGATTAAAACTGAAGAAACTGCAGAAATGTGGGAATATAAGGAGATGGGACCTTGATAAACTGAAAGAACCAGAGGTTGTACAGAGTTTCAGGGAGAGCATAAGGGAACAATTGACAGGAATGGGGGAAAGAAATGCAGTAGAAGAAGAATGGGTAGCCTTGAGAGATGAAGTAGTGAAGGCTGCAGAGATCAAGTGGGTAAAAAGATGACGGCTAGTAGAAATCATTGGGTAACAGAAGAAATGTTGAATTTAATTGATGAAAGGAGAAAATATAAAAATGCAGGCAAAATGGAATAAAAACGTCTCAAAAATGAGAGTGACTGGAAGTGCAATATGGCTAAGCAGGGATGGCTAGAGGACAAATGTAACGATGTGGAGGCTTATCTCACATGGGGTAAGATAGATACTGCCTACAGGAAAATTGAAGAGACCTTTGGAGATAAGAGAACCACTTGTATGGACATCAAGAGCGCAGATGGACACCCAGTTCTACGCAAAAAAGGGAAAGGTGGAAGGAGTATATAGAGGGTCTGTACGAGGGCGATGTGCTTGAGAACAATATTATGGAAATGGAAGAGGATGTAGATGAAATGGGAGATAAGATACTGCATGAAGAGTTTGACAGAGCACTAAAAGACTTGAGTTGAAACAAGGCCCCGGGAGTAGACAACATTCCATTAGAACTACTGACGGCCTTGGGAGAGCAATATGTATGAGACAGGCGATATACCCTCAGACTTCAAGAAGAATATAATAATTCCAATCCCAAAGAAAGCAGGTTTGACAGATGTGAAAATTACTGAACTATCAGTTTAATAAGTCACAGCTGAAAAATACTAACGTGAATTCTTTACATACAAATGGAAAAACTGGTAGAAGCCGACCTCGGAGAAGATCAGTTTGGATTCCGTAGAAATACTGGAACACGTGAGCCAATACTGACCTTACGACTTATCTGGAAGAAAGATTAAGGAAAGGCAAACCTACGTTTCTAGCATTTGTAGACTTAGAGAAAGCTTATGACAATGATGACTGGAATATTCTCTTTCAAATTCTAAAGGTGGCAGGGATAAAATACAGGGATCGAAAGGCTATATACAATTTGTACAGAAACCAGATGGCAGTTATACAACTCTAGGGGCATGAAAGGGAAGCAGTGGTTGGGAAGGGAGTGAGACAGGCTTGTAGCCTCTCCCCGATGTTATTCAGTCTGTATATTGAGCAAGCAGTAAAGGAAACAAAAGAAAAATTCGGAGTGGGTATTAAAATCCATGGGAAAGAAATAAAAACATTGAGGTTCGCCGATGACATTGTAATTCTGTCAGAGACAGCAAAGGACTTGTAAGAGCAGCTGAACGGAATGGACGGTGTCTTGAAAGGAGGATATAAGATGAACATCAACAAAAGCAAAACGAGGATAATGGAATTTAGTCGAATTAAGTCAGGTAATGCTGAGGGAATTAGATTAGGAAATGAGATACTTACCCAAAGTAGTAAAGGAGTTTTGCTATTTGGGGAGCAAAATAACTGATGATGGTCGAAGTAGAGAGGATATAAAATGTAAACTGGCAATGGTAACGAAAGTGTTTCGGAAGAAGAGAAATTTGTTAACATCGAGTATAGATTTAAGTGTCAGGAAGTTGTTTCTGAAAGTATTTGTATGGAGTGCAGCCATGTATGGAAGTAAAACATGGACAATAAATAGTTTGGTCAAGAAGAGAATAGAAGCTTTCGAAATGTGGTGCTACAGAAGAATGCTGAAGATTAGATGGGTAGATCACATAACTAATGAGGAGGTATTGAACAGAATTGGGGGGGAAGAGGAGTTTGTGGTACAATTTAAAAAGAAGAAGGGACCGGTTGGTAGGACATGTTCTGAGGCATCATGGGATCACAAATTTAGCATTGGAGGGCAGCGTGGAGGGTAAAAATTGTAGAGGGAGACCAAGAGATGAATACACTAAGCAGATTCAGAAGGATGTACAACAACAACAAACTTTCTGGCCTAATTATTTCTTCTTTAATGGTCAAAACATCCAAAAAGTCCATAAGAATGCCACAGTTACCTACACAGAACCTTTATACACCTTCCTTTGTATAGTTCAGATTGATTAACGACAACTACATATTCTGTGCACATGACAAAGACTGCCTTTGCTCTTTCTTTCAGATCACCACCATCTACTACCAAGTCCATTTCACCTGGTACTTCTCAATCCTAACTTCATCCTGCCAAAGTCCCACACTGTTCTCTATCCAACCTATGAAATATGTTGGCCCATGTTTACATCAGTCCTGCTTCGATTCCTACGTCTCTCAGAGGTTCTCCTTAAATAGGACAAGAAAACTGTGTGCCGGACTGAGACTCTTAACAAGGTACCTTTGCTTTCCATGGGCAAGTGCTGAGCTACCCAAGCACGACTCACAACCCGTCCTCGCAGCTTCAATTCTACCAGTACCTCATCTCCTACCTTCCAAACTTCACAGAAGCTTTTCTGCGAAACTTACTGAACTAGCAGAAAAGATATTGCAGAGACATGACTTAGCCATAGCTTGGGGATGTTTTCAGAATGAGATTTTCACTCTGCAGTGGAGTGTGCGCCAATACAAAACTTCCTGGCTGATTAAGACTGTGCGCTGACTGACACTTGAACTTGGGACCTTCACCTTTTGCTGCAAGTGCTGTACCAACTGAGCTACCCCAGTGCGACTCATGACCCATCCTCACAACTTCAACTCTGCCAGTACCTCACAAGTCGTGCTTGGGTAGCTCAAGTAGTAGAGCACTTGCCTGTGAACGACAAAGGTCCCGAGTTCAAGTCTCGGTCCGGCACACAGTTTTAATCTACCTGCCAGGAAGTTTCATATCAGCGCACACTCCACTGCAGGGTGAAAAATCTCATTCCGAGGACAATAAAAATCATTTTATTTTATGATCAATTATGGCAATATTATCTCATAAGGTTTTTACAATATGTGATTTGTTTTTGTCTCCTACTATTGTTTGTCAATATTACGTTGAAAATGACAAAATACCTATCAATTACTTTCTATTTATTGGCATAATACATCACATTATTTAAATTATAGGGCAAAAAGGAACATTTACATTATATCAATTAAATTTAACTGGCTAAAGGCAAAATTTCTCTAAAACCATTCATCACTATAGCTGAAAAAGAACCTCACAGTGTAACAGCAGACATTTGACAATGTCCATACTTCCTGCTACTAAATTCTGAATTTAGTGGAATAGCAACTTCCCATGCCAGTGGCTGTTTTTACACTAAACTGATGTGCTGAGAGATACGTGGTATAATATTCCATAACAAAACTTTCAAGTTGCGGCAATACTTTCTTTCAAAAAACTCTCAGTGATTTATGATTGCAGAGCAAGTTTTTTTTCTTTAACTTATTAAATTTAAAATGTTCAAAATCAATAACTTTGCTGTTCAATAATTTCATTTCAGCTACACAATCTCTGTCAGGTCAGCACCAAGAGAGTTCCTCATCAGCGTCCTGAATCTGTGGCTATAAAGATGTCAGCCCAGTTTGAAGCAGCAACCAGTAGGTTTTACTGTTTTCTTTGCCTCTGTCTGAAGTATTTCTCACTTCACAGTTTTCAAAAGCTTGCACAACAAATCTGACTAAAGCCAATATGTTTTGTAGAGATCTTTAATGTGGTGCATCATTTACACTGTGTACTTTTGTAGTATGTGGGTGCTAGTACAAAAACTCCAAAGTACTGGCACTTGCAATGTAATGGTACTTGCTGAGTTTGCTTCTATAAGAAAATCACAGCACAGTACACATCACATCGCAAAAAAGTGTTTCTTGTGCTACAATATAACAATGAGATTGAATATTTCAATACCTATTCAACTTTTTTTTGTGAATGAAGTTCATGGTGAGACAGTTATCTGGATAGGAGTTTGGATTAAATGTGATGATTTAGTGATTAGGTAGGGATTCAAGAAGATGCTATTATACTAATTTTGTGGCAAGATTTAAATTCATTCAGCTTCCGTATATGATACAAACGGCCTTTGCATGACATCACAAACTGAACAGGCACTAAAGTGGCCATTTTCACACTACATCAATGGTCTGCATCCTACTGTCAAGGGCATGGCAGAAGGTACTTCCTATTTTACTAGATTGGTATATTTAGTGATTTTTGTACTTATATATACCCTACTAAACCATGTAGCTTAATTCACAGCATTGAAGACCTCCCTAGAACACATTTTTAATACAATATGTTGTGTCAAAGTGTCATGAAATATGACTGCTGTGAATAAAATTGTTTCTGAAATGGAGTTTGTTGGAAATGAGGCACTTGTATCTGGTACCACATCTAGAGCATCAGTTCTTCATGCAGGAAATGATAGTTTTAAAGTTACATCAAACCTCAGCCTTGATAAAAGAATTCAATATCTAGCAATATCTAGTACTAACATTAAATAACTATCAGTTACCAATATTAATAAACTGCTACCCTCAAATTCATAGCACTATTGGACCCTTGGCGATCTTTGTTTTAAAGCCATTAGGCTGTGGTCCAAGGCATATTTATGTGCCTAACATTTCATCCGCTAATGCTGGAGACAACATTAGAGACTATAAACAACTCATACAGGGGTTTGCAACTTAAGCAAGCTCAACAAGGCACACTGCTAATATGTATCCATGCAAGGATTGGGACATGACATTTGACAGCTGCTTGAGATTGCACAGCTGCGTTGATGTGCCAAACAATTGCAGTGAGGAAAAGATGTTGCCATTTGCTTCATTTAGTATTTTTTTGTGTTAAAGTTGTTTTTTCTGCTTTTAAATTTCTGTTGTGTCACTGTGTATCCCAGCAAAGTAATGTGTAGCTGCTGAAAGTAGCATACTATTGGGGAAACAAATTTGGTGGTTTTCTGGTCCCTGTGATTGATCTGCAACTTTAGATGAACCCATATTTCCCAGATGACAATTTCTTGGGTACCTTATGTCAGGTATTATGCTTCTCTTTGTAGTTTCTATGTACAGTTTAGATCATGTCCATAAAACAAAGATCACCAGGGACTGTGGAAGCCCGCTTTATATTGCATTTTGCAAGAGACTGGGGAAAATGTCAAATTTCATGGCATTGTTTTAATAAGATGCAGATATCACCACGTACAATTAAAAACTGCAGACTTAACATTACTTTACAGATCTCTTATGCTTGTAAAATTTGTCTGTCCTCGCCTGTCAATAATTTAGAAGAACTGTTCCCTACAACAAACCACGACTCACTACTACAGTACAGCAAGGGCATTTCCTGTCTCATCAAAGATAAAGGCACATATGAAATCCACATCACATACCTGTTATATGCACATATGAAACATACTCTAGTGTCTGTTTGATTGACTGACTGGTGAGAGAGAGAGAGAGAGAGAGAGAGAGAGAGAGAGAGAGAGAGAGAGAGCTCTTTTTACCATCGCTATGGGCGCAGCTAGTGTAGTACGCATTTCTGCCAGTAAGTGTTTATAGTGCAACTCATTGCCAGTTCAGTGCACCCTGTGTTGTCGACCTGGCTTGTTCTGTTCATTTGCAGTGACTGTTTTCGCCAACATTGCTCCGTGTTTTTTTTTAAGTTTAACTGAACAATGGGCAGCTGTGAAGTTTTGTGTTCTACTTGGTAAAAATACTGCTGAAACTGTTTTTATGTTGAAAACAGATTACCCACACTGATTCATATTTTATGTCACAGGTCATTACTGGTCACGAGTCAAGGTGCTATAGTTATGACCAGGAAACAAAGCAACAGTCAAGCCAATGGGAGACATCATCACCATTCCGTCCAAAAATAAGTTGTCAAGTCAAATCAAACATCAAAACAATGCTAATTTGCTTTTTTGACGGTGTAGTTCACTCAGAGTTTGTTCCTCCAGGTGAAACCTTTTATTTGGAAGTTTTAAGAAAATTATGCAACAGTGTTACAAAAAAGATTCAATTTGTGGCAGACACGAGACTGATTCTTCCGCCATGACAACGCATCTGCACACACAGCCCTCTAGGTTAGTTTTTCATTAAAAATGACAGATCAGCTGCCCCACGCATCTTACTCGCCTGACCTAGCTCCCTGTGTCTTTTGTATTTCCACATATGAAAAGGGGCATGACAGGGCACCAATTTGACAACATTGAATACGTCAAGAAACAACAAAGGGGGGGGGGGGGGGGGGGCTGTCAGACATTATTGGAAATACATAGCTTTTAAAAAATTATTCCTTTTTTGGTACCACCTTATATGTTAACCTACATTTTACAGAATATCACTACCCCTACTGCTAATACACATGGCACAAAGAAATTTTGCATGATATGTGTATAAGCAAATGGGTGTGAGCTTAGCTTCAAGAGGGGGCAGCGAATGGAACTTATGCCGGAAGAAACAAAACAATTACTTCATGTAAAATGCCTAACAATCAAAATAACGGCAATCTATTCAGAAGCGCACATCTTTGAAATCAAAATATGCTGCTGAGTAATATACAATACTGCAGAAATCCTGTTGGTCCACTCTGTGTATTGTAACATGCTTGGATTCTCCTTGGCATGCTGTCCACAATGTGGTCTAGATGTTGCTGTTCAAATTTGCTACAGTCAATGACAGCAGCTTGCCAGACAGAACCCAATGTGTGTCTAGGGTTCCAGTGATCATGGACATAAGCTTCAAATTATACCTGCCAGCAAATATTGCAGGCTATTCAATTCAGTTTATTCCTGTCCTACTGGAGGATAGTATTCAAAAGGTGGATATAATGCGCCTTTTCAATATCATCTTGAAACGAACCAAGTCCCGAACTGCTGATTATTGTGTTGTTATTGTGGTCTTCAGTCCTGAGACTGGTTTAATGCAACTTTCCATGCTACTCTATTCTGTGCAACCCTCTTCATCTCCAATTAACTTCTGCAACCTATATCCTTCTAAATCTGCCTCTCATGGTCTCCCTCTATGATTTTTACCGTCCACACTTCAGTACAATACTAACTTGGTGATCCCTCGTTGCCCCAGAACGTGTCCTACCCACCGATCCCTTCTTCTAGTCCAGTCGTGCCACAAATTCCTTTTCTCCCCAATTTCATTCTATTAGTTACATGATCTACCCATCTAATCTTCTGTAGCACCACATTACGATAGTTTCTATTCTCTTCTTGTCTACACTGTTTATCGTCCATGTTTCACATCCATACATGACTAAACTCCATACAAATACTTTCAGAAAAAGACTATGTTAACAAATTTCCCTTCTTCAGTAACGCTTTCCTTGCCATATCTGGTCTACATTTTATATCCTCCCAACTTCAACCATCTTAAGCTATTTTGCTCCCCAAATAGCAAAATTCATTTCCTACTTTAAGTGTGATTTCCTAATCTAAATCCCTCAGCAATGCCTGATTTAATTAGTCTACATTCTGTTATTCTTGTTTTGCTTTTGTTGATGTTCATCTTATATCCTATAAATTCCGTTCAGCTGCTCTTCCAGGTCCTTTGCTGTCCCTGACAGAAATATATTGTTGTCGGCAAACCTCATAGTTTTTATTTCTCCTCTATGGATTTTAATTCCTACTCCATTTTTTTCTTTTGTTTCATTTACTGATTCCTCAATATACAGAGTAAATAACATCAGGGATAGGCTACAACCTTGTCTCACTCCCTTCTCAAGCACTGCTAGTCTTTCGTGCCCCTCAACTCTTGTAACTACCATCTGGTTTCCGTACAAATTGTACATAGCCACCTTCACAATTCGGAAGAAAGTATTCCAGTCAACATTGTCAAAAGCTTTCGCAAAGTCTACAATAGCTAGACATAGGGTCAGTATTGCCTCGCATGTTCAAACATTTCAAGGGAATCCAAATTGATCTTCCCCGAGGTCAGCTTCTACCAGTTTTTCCATTCGTCTGTAAAGAATTCATGTTAGTATTTTGAAACCATGACTTATTAAACTTATAATTTGGTAATTTCCACACCTGTCGTCACCAGCTTTCTTTGCCACTGGAATTATTATATTCTTCTTGAAGTCTGAGGGGATTTCGTCTGTCTCATACACCTTGCTCACCACATGAAAAAGTTTTGCCATGACTGGCTCTCCCAAAACTATCAGTAGTTCTAATGGAATGTTATCTACTCCTGGGGCCTTGTTTTGACTTAGGTCTTTCAGTGCTCTGTCCAATTCTTCATGCAGGATCATGTCTTCCATTTCATCTCCGTCCTCTTCCAAGTGCATCACCCCTATACAGACCCTCTACATACTACTCCTTCCATCTTTCTGCTTTCCCTCCTTTGCTTAGGATTGGTTTTTCCCTCTGACCTCTTGATGTTCATACATGTAGTTCTCTTTTCTCCAAAGGTCTCTTTAATTTTCCTGTAGACTGTATCTATCTTACCTCTAATGATACATTCTTCTACATCCTTTCATCTGTCCTCTAACCGTCCCAGCTTAGCAATTTTGCACTTCCTGTAGATCACATTTTTGAAATGAAACTACCTGGCAGATTAAAATTGTGTGTCGGACCGAGACTTTCGCGGGCAAGTTCTCTGCCAACTGAGCTACCCAAGCAGAGTGAAAATCTCATTCTGGAAACATCCCACAGGCTGTGGCTAAGCCATGTCTCCGCAGTATCCTTTCTTTCAGGAGTGCTAGTTTTGCAAGGTTCGCAGGAGAGATTGTGTAAAGTTTGGAAGGTAGGAGACGAGGTAATGGCAGAAGTAAAGCTGTGAGGACAGGGCGTGAGTAGTGCTTGGGTAGCTCAGTTGGCAGAACAGTTGCCTGCGAAAGGCAAAGGTCCCGAGTTCGAATCTCAGTACGGCACACAGTTTTAATCTGCCAGGAAGTTTCATATCAGTGCACACTCCGCTGCAGAGTAAAAATTTCATTCTGGAAACATTTTTGAAACGTTTGTATTCCTTTTTGCCTGCCTCATTCATCAATTAATTTAGGTATCTGCTGCCTTCACTATTTCACCTCTCCTGTATTTCTATCTCCTTTTCTTGCCAATCAATCACTAATGCTCTCTCAAATTCTGTACAATCTCTGGTTCATACAGTTTATCCAGGTCCTATCCTACCTTTTTGCAGTTCATAACCAATAAATTGTGGTTAGGGACCACATCTGCCGCTGGAAACGTCTTACAATTTAAAACTTGGTTCCTAAATCTGTCTTATTATTATATAATCTATCTGAAAACTTCTAGTGTCTCCATGCCTCTTCCATGTATACAACGTTCTTTCATGATTCTTAAACCAAGAGTTAGCTATGATTAATTTATGCAAAATTCTACCTGACAACTTCCTCTTTCGTCCCTTACCCCCAGTCCATATTCACCTACAACTTTTCCTTGTCTTCCTTTTCCTACTATCGAATTCAAGTCCCCCTGACTATTAAATTTTCATCTCCCTCCATTATCTGAAGAATTTCTTTTATCGTATCATACATTTTTTCAATCTATTCATCATCTGTGGAGTTAGTTGCACACAAACTTTTCCTTCTGTAGAAGGCATGGGCTTTGTGTCTATCTTGGCTACAATAATGCATTCACTATGCTGTTCACAGTAGCTTGTCTGTGTTGTTATTTTCTATTCATTATTAAACCTACTCCTGCATTACCATTATTTGACTTTGTATTTAGGACGCTGTATTCATCTGACCAGAAGTCATGTCCTCCTACCACGTAACATCACTAAATCCCACGGTATCTAACTTTAATCTATACATTTCCCTTTTTAAATTTTCTAACCTACCTGCTCGATTAAGGGATCTGACATTTCACGCTCCGATCTGTTACAGCTGTAGTTTCCCCTTGCTTTGCACCCCTTTGCAGTACCAGCACAAGAAGGTCATTTTGGTTGATGTTACAAGGCCAGATCAGTCAATCATCTGGACTGTTGCCCTTGCAACTACTGAAAAGGCTGCTACCCCTCTTCAGGAACCACACATCTGTCTGGCATTTCAACTGATACCCCTCTGTTGTGGTTGCACCTACGGTACGGCTATTTGTATCACTGAGACGCAGAAGGCTCCCACCAACAAGGTCAATGGTTCATGGGAGCGAGGCTGATTGTAGTACTGAATAACAAAATAAGGATTGTGTCTTGATACTGCAGAGCCCTCAAATTATCCTTGTAACGAATGCAAGTGTTCCAACATCTATGCACGAAACTACTCCGTAACATGATTGACCAATTTCCCTGTAGAACTCCTTGGACTTCTTATCTCAGATGTGAATTAATACCTGGTCATCTTACCACACTGTTATGACACTCATCAGATGTCGGGCAAATCCTGTACTCACTGGTGAAGAGAACCTGATTCCCTTAAAACAGACACCATTCCAAATGCTCCCTTGTCCACCTTCACACAGAGTGTTGCTGGCGGCTTTCTACTGTTTTATGTAATTGATGCCTAAAGGCCCAACCTGATCATGTGGATAATGTTTGTGTTCGATCTAGGCTGACATGGCACTCTCAGTTGCCTCCAAAAAGGCAGCACAAAGTTTTTTGCATTATTTGAGGGTACCTACTAGCCATAATTTGGATGTAGCTGTCATCAGCTGGCACTGGAAAAAGGTGGCCACAGGGTCATTCCATGTCAAGTCACCCAGACCTTGACACCAACCATGTCAGATTTTGATGAAACTTCGTACAATTACTTCTTTTATCATCCTGAAAGCATTTGTAAATTTTTTTGCTGTATCTCTTATAGTTTTTTCTTATAAATTTTTAAAGTTTTTAGATTTGGCGTTGTTTCAGCAGTCGGAAATCGTAACTTAAATGTGTCCTCACAACTAAAAAAATTTCTACATTAAAGAATACTCAAGATATCAGTATGAAATTTTGAAATAAGTTTGAGTATTATGTCTAAATGTTAAAAAAAGTACCGTAAAGATATATTAAAATCTTCCAAATGAAAATAAAAACACAGTTTTTTTTAGCTAACGGATGTTTAGTTTTGCAAAAACTGCAATATCTAGAGTCTCAGACCTGATAGAAAACTCAGATTTGTTTTAAAATACTCTTAATTGTATAGGCTATTAGATAAAAGAGAAATTATGTTTGCTTTTCAACCTGTTTAATAGTTATCTAATTTTTAACATAATATTAATTATATTTTAAAAATAAAAAGTACCAAGTGACTTAGACACCGAAAATAAGTTTTTGTCTTCTTGGAGTAACAATGTATGCTTGGCTTTTGTTTTGTTACTCCTGTGTTTTGAAGTAAAAAATTATTACAGTGTTAAATAGTGCTTGGATAGTATTTTATTAAGTTTATTCGAACTTTCAGAAGTACTGTTACTTAGTTTACAGAGATTGTTTTCCAATATCCTATAAAAGTAACCAGAACAGTAATCAGACCAAACGTGAAATCAGTATGTCAGATATTCAAACCAGTAGTGTAGGGTTATTTAAAAAATCTGACTGTTTCCAAATAACCTACACACCTACAAGAAAGTTACAACTGGTATCTGAACTGAGTGAGGAAGTAAGAGATTTGATCCACTTACGATCTGGAATTAATTTGTGTGAATTTAAGAATATGTGTTCACACCACAGCTACTACTTTTTAAATGTTTTTGAAAAGTATCAAACAACATGTGTAGACCCACTAAAAAAAACAAAAAGCCCATCAAAAAATCGTTGAGAAATGTAGGCTTGGATCTTTCTAAACAATTACTGACAAAAAATATTAGCATAAAACCTGGACAAAAGCTTTGCTCAACATGCTGTAACTTTTGTGAGGAAAAATTAAGAGTTGAAGTCAATGAAAGTGAAACAGATGATGAAGTCATGGTTGAATTAGAATCATTGGAATCCAGAAATGAATCCCTCGTACAAACAAACATTGCTCTTGATAATTTAGGTTTAACACCGATAAAGCTTCATGGCTTGTCAGAACAAAGTAAAGGGTCTTATTTTAAAAGGAAGGTTAGCAGTATTGAAAAGACTGCAAAAAAGGCAGTTTCAAAAGCATTAACATACAATGCACCAAGTTCTGATGATGACGAAGAAGATACAAGTGTGGTTGGGAAAGCAAAGGATTTTGATGTAATGATTTTTATTACGAAAGAGAAGATTTCATCTGTTGGGAGGTCTAGAAAAATCCAGATTCTGACCTTGGCTCCAGATTCTTGGAGTCGAAATAAAATGATGAAAGAATTTAATGTAAGTGAGTACATGGTGCGACAAGCTAGAAAGCTAAAGTCTGAAAAGGGTATTTTGGAAACTCCTGGTCCAAAAAAAGGTAAAACTCATTCTGAAAATACAGTAAGACCCGTAACAGATTTTTATGAAAAGGATGAAAGTTCCAGAGTGCTACCTGGAACAAAAGACAAAGTAAGTGTTCAAAAAAATGTGTACATGCAAAAAAAGACTCATTTTGTGTAACTTGAGAGAACTCTATTATTCTTTCAAATGGGAGAATCCCGAGGTAGAAGAAGAATTTTCAAAATTTTGTTTCTTGAGACGTAAATGGTGTATCCTTTCTTGTATGTGTATGCAGTATCCACCAGAATGTTAAACTATTACTGGATGCTTAATTAAGATGCTTGTGTGCAACACGGAAAACCAAAACTGCATGCTAAATCATTGCGATAGCTGTCCTGCAAATACTGCACTAACTGAGTACTTAACTGAAAAACTAAGTGAAGATTATGATCTAGAAGAAGAAATTGTAATCAGTCAGTGGGTTAACACAGACAGGGCAGAAATGATCAAACAGTCTATCAGTGTTGAAGACTACATTTCTTTATTGGTTAGGTCATTGGAAAAGCTCATCCCGCACTTGTTTATAGCAAAATCCCAATCAGCAGCCTTTAAAAGATTGAAAGAAGACCCACCACCCAAAACAGCAAATATTGGGATGGATTTCAGTGAAAATTATTTCTTTGTTATACACAATGAGATCCAAAGTTACCACTGGAATCAAGGTGGTTGTACTCTACACCCAGGTGGAGTTTTTCTAAGAAATGAGGAAAACAATGTTTTTGTTTCCAACCACTGTTTTATTAGTGATTACCAAGAACATGGCACTGGTTTTGTTAACTTTGTACAAAAAGAAATTACAAAGTGGCTGTCATTACATCATACTGACACTGACTCAGTTCACTACTTTACAGATGGTTGTGCTGGGCAGTACAAAAATAGAAATAGTTTTAAAAATTTGACTGAACACTTGAGAGACTTTAATTTGAAGGCCCAACACACGTTTTTTTTTCCTTTCTTTTTTTTCTTTTTTTTTTTTGCAACAAGTCATCAGAAGTCAATTTGTGATGGCCTAGGAGGAACTATTAAAAGAATTTTAAGGAAAGCCAGTCTACAGCTTTCAGATGAAGAACAAATAATGACAGCAATTGATGTGTACAAGTTTTGTGAAAAAAATATTGAAAACATTCATTTTCACTTTATTGCAAAAAACAAGCTGATTTGCTACGGTTAAAGCTAGAAAAACGTTTTTCAGCAACCCGAACCATTCCTGGAACAAGAAGTTTTCATAACTTCAAACCACTTCCAACAAACAACCTTGAAATTAGAAGGACTACAGATAGTGTAAAACCCTCCTTAGTCTTGTCTTTCCATTCTTCTTCTGATTGGGTTCATGTTGAACAATCCTTAAATAGCTATGTGGCTGCAAATTATGATGGTAACTGGTACTTTGGACTGGTATAAACAATATTCAATGATGAAGAAGATGCAGAAATTCTATTTCTACATCCTTCAGGACAAGCTGCATCATTTTATTGGCCTGAAAGAGAAGATTCTTGCATAGTGCCTTTGGAGCACATAGTCTGTGTAGTAGACGCACCTCAATCAAGCGGCACTGGAAGAAAGTATTACTTCAAAAAAAGACTGTATCAAAAGGACTGAAAGCTCTTGGATGAAGTGGAAAAACAGTTTGAATCAGCATTAATATTTATTAAAAAGACAAAATTACTCAAAAAATTCAATGTTTCAAGCAATCAGTTGGGTTATACATAAGTGTCGTAAGTACACTATCTTTGTACATAATTCTAATGTAATCTACTATAATTAATAAACATGTTAAAAAGGCACCATTAGTTTTGTTTTATCAACTAGCCTATATGTTTATAAGAGTAAATTAAAACAAATTTGAGCATTCTATCAGGTCTGAGACTCTAGATATTGCAATTCTTATAAAACAAAACATCCGGTAGAGAGAGAGAGAGAGAGAGAGAGAGAGAGAGAGAGAGAGAGAGAGCGCACATATATATTTTTTTTTTCAAAGAAAATATTAATATATTTTAATAGTATCATTTTTATCTTCAAATATGTATAATAAATAAACTTGCTGCAAAAATTCATGATGTTATCTAAAAGAGTTTTTAAGATAAGCAATTTTAAAGTTTTGAATACAAATTAAATTTACCATATCCGAAGGCTCGGAAAACGCAAAACATAAAAACTTTAAAAATTTATTAAAAGAACCATAAGACATCCAGGAGAGAGGAAAAAAAAAAAAAAAAAAAAACAAAAAAAAAAAAAAAAACGGAGCCGGTGTTGTCAGGATGGTATTAGAACCATTTGAGCCAAATTTCATGAAAATCTAAGGAGGTGGGTGTAAAATTTATTTTTTATTGGGTGGTTTGATATGGAATGACCCCACAAGGAAGTAGATCATAAAGAAAATGTGTGTGAAATCTTATGGGACTTAACTGCTAAGGTCATCAGTCCCTAAGCTTACACACTACTTAACCTAAATTATCCTAAAAACAAACGCACACACCGATGCCTGAGGGAGGACTCGAACCTCCGCCGGGACAAGACACACAGTCCGTGACTGTAGCGCCTTAGACCTCTCGGCTAATCCCGCGCGGCAAAGTAGATCATCAATGATTTTCATCTCATGATAGCGAATGAAAGGTTTGTGGTGTCATTCGCAGAATAAGGTACCTTGAGTAAATTAGTACCAGAATATGGCACCACAACTAAAGACAGTCACTGCCAAACACAGCAACAAACTGAACACATCGGTGTACACACTGATATGCTGCCACAGCTGGAAAGTTATTTTTTCCAAGTGCAGTGCCCCTCAGTCCACACTATATGTAATCAGGGACTGATTGTACTGATCATTTACGACAGTATCACCATAGTACAAATCCTGCTGCACACAAATCAGCTATTCTGAAGTTTGTATCAGTTAAGAACTGAACTTTGATATGAAACTGTCATTCTGTAATTAAGTGCTAGGTTGTACATGTGAGTGATAGCACCAATTTCATGGCATATGAACACTACTTCCAAACTTCCAGGTTCGCAGGAGAGCTTCTGTAAAGTTTGGAAGGTAGAACACCTGTACTGGCAGAAGTAAAGCTGTGAGGACGGGGCATGAGTTGTGCCTGAGCAGCTCAGATGGTAGAGCACTTGCCCGCAAAAGGCAAAGGACTCGAGTTCGAGTCTCAGTCAGGCACACAGTTTTAATCTGCCAGGAAGTTTCATATCAGCGCACACTTCGCTGCAGAATGAAAATCTCATTCTTCTACTTCCAAAGTTAAGTCTTCATCATGTTTTGAGTTTTAATAAATTATTAAAATTTGTTTGCATGTTGTAGTAACCGCTCGACCTCGTCCTGAACTAGACTGCCTAAATTTGCCACAGTGGGGACAAAGATGGCCCTTTCCATCTTTTCATATGCCAGAATGGTGATGAAGGTGGCCCTTTATTTTCATCTGTCTGTTTTTTCAGTGAATAGTCTTCCAGAACTTTTCAGTGAATAGTCTTCCAGAACTTTATTGTGGCTCCTCAGAAACTGCAAGTTATGGTGACACACACTCACACCTTTGTCTATAATGTCTCGGATAGTAATGTAAATGGATAGATAAAATATCAACTCACCAAGTGGCTGCAGGGAAAAACACACACACACACACACACACACACACACACACACACACACACACACACACAAGGATTTAACTATTACAAGCTTTCGGTACCAGTAGCTCCTCCTCCTAGCAGAAAAGTTGAAGGGGAAGGAAGAAGGGTGATGGAGAAGAACTGGAGAGGTTTATGGAAAGAGGTACAGTTCAGAAAAGTCACCCGGAACATCGGCTCAGGGGAGACTTACAGGATGGGATGAGAAGGAAAGACTGATTGTTGGGGACTGCACCGGATGAGATTTGAAAACCTAAGAGCTTAAAGGTGGAAGACAGGATAATACACAAGATAGAGATTACTACTAATACATCATGTACGGGTTAATAAGAGTGAAAAGCTACGTGCACTGTATGTAACAGAGGTGGAAGGGGGATGGTGAAAAATAGGCAGGTCAGAAAAAGAAAGATGTAGAAAACTAAAATGGAGTGAAGAAAGGAGTAGTTACAGTAGAGAAATGATGCGATGGAAGGGGTTAGTATACATTAATAACAGGTAGGTGGTAAGAATCAAAGACATATTGCAGTGCTAGTTCTCATCTGCAGATTTATGAGAAACTGGTGTTGGGGGGAGAATCCAGATGGTGCATGTGGTGAAACAGGCACCCAGGTTATGAGTGTTATGTTGTACAGCATGCTCTGCAACAGGATATTGAGTGTTGCTTGTATACACACTCTGCCTATGCCCATTCATCCTGACTGGTAACTGGGTACTAGTCATACTGATATAAAAGGCTGAACAGTGTTTACATTACTGCTGGTATGTAACGTGTTGTTTCACAGGTGGCTCACCCTTTGATAGTATGTGTTTTACCAGTTACAGGGCTGGAATAAGTGGTGATAGGAGGGTTGACATGGCAAGTCTCCCAGCGGGGACAATCAGAAGGGTAGGATCCAGAGGGTGGGGAGATGAGTGCAGGAGCACAGAGTCTGACAAGGATACTGCAGAGTTTGGGAGGGTGATGAAAAACTATTCCAGGTGTGGTGAGCAAAATTTCAGACGGAATGGACCTCACTTCAGGGCATGATTGCACGCAGCTAGAAGTCCACTTCAAAGTTTACAACATTGCAGGGATGGCGTGCATACCTTACTTCATGCCTTATGGTAGGAGCCAACATGTACAGACTCTGTCTTAAGTTATACCAGCGTGGTGTCGATGGAGACAGACTTTTCTGATGCCGTCAATGTCTCTCCCAGTCCAGCTGCCAGACTCAATGCCTAATGATGTGCCGCCACAGACCAGGCAGCACTATGTCCCTGGAGTTCCACTTGCAGTCAACCCAACCACAGCAACTGTGTCACTGGATGCAGGCGTGCACCCCATGGCCAGTTTTTCAGCCAGTGTTTCCAGTCACTCTCAAGGTGGATATCAGGTGTCATTACATTCCCTGTCTCCTCACCTGTGTCCACACTCAGGCCTCCCTTTCCACTACACTCACATGACACAACACTACACAGGGATGGAACATGTGGGGTGGGGCAGGAATATAGCGTCTCTCACTGACTGAGGAATCCTTTAAAAATTGGTACCTCAAGATAGCGCAACCAGTAAAGTAAGTCACTGCCAAACACACTAACTGAACAACTGTAATCATCACTTATGATGACAGTATAGTTGTGGTACAGCTCTGGCTATGTGCCAATTGCTCAATTATTCTGAACATTATATCAGTTAAGGAACTGAACAACCATTTTGTAATTAAGTGCTAAATGTTGGAAATGTCAGTGATAGCACTAAAGCTGCGTGTGAACTCTACTTGTTTTCAAAGTATTCACCATGTTTGAATTTCAATAAATTACTAAAATTTGTGTGTGTTTTAGCATCCACTCGACCTCCTCCTGAACTAGACTAGCAACAATACACCACGTTTCAGTGATCTCTCCGTGGCATACGCCAATTAAGGGGCCATCTTTTCGAGATGCGACAATGTGGGAATGGTAGGAGCTTCTGATGTCCCTTCAGGACATGATGACAGATCACATACTGGCCACATGCCATACTGTCCCACTGATTGTCGGAGACAATGACATGCATTGTGAGTGCAGGTTTCCTTTTACATCCATTACACAGGTCGCAGAATGTAGTACTTTTCTGAATACAGTAAAAACACGATTAACAGTCGCTCTTTAAACCGCCAGTTTCTGTTAGCCGTCACTGCTGTAACAGCATAATAATACTGTAATAACAGAATGCTCTAAGGTGTAGTGACACATTCGCTTTGTTTGTTTACTTTATTTTAGTGGAAAGGGAATGTACCCGCCCATCGTAGAATGGTACATAAAATATGACCTGCAGTTGACGTGCTAACACATCTCCCCCTTCTCTTGTCTTCATCTCACTTGTGAGTCAACAATCACCACTGGATCGGTTTCCAGTTGTGGTGAGAAGACTGTCGCAGTTTATCTAGCGGGCTGTGCCGTGTTACGTGTTTTCCACTTGAATAAGCTTTATTAACTAATATTTTACACTACCATATTTAGTGTAGGTGTGTGTGATACAGTGACTTGATAAAATGTCTGAAAAATGTAAACGTGTTGTTTTAGGGCAAAAACAAAAAATTGAAATTACAAAACGCTTAAGAAAGGGCGAAACTGCGACTAGTGTAGTGCTGATTTATGGTATATTGGAAGAACAACAGTTAACGATATAAAACGTGATGCTGATAAAATAGAACAACATGTGTCAACAATGCAGAGCATGGATGGAGATGTGCAAACAAGAAAGACAATGAAACCACTTTCAGGGCCTATAATAATGGCCAAGGCTGTTGAAATGAACAACAAACTTGACGGTGACTCGTCTTTTAAAGCATGTACCGGATGGCTCGACAAGTTTAAATTTCGTCATGGCATTCACCAACTTTATATCAGTGGAGAAAAACTCAGCGCGGATAGCTCTATAATGCTGAGTTCCAGGAACAATTTAAAGAAAAAAATGGCTGAATTGAATCTTGTTAGGGAGCAAGTTTACAATTGTGATGAAACTAGGCTTCATTGGAAGGCTTTATCACAAAAGGCATTAGCATCACTCTCTGAAAAAGCTGCTCCAGGTTTCAAAGTACAAAAAGATAGCATCACTGCTATGGTTTGCACAAATGCGACCTGCAATCATAGGGTACCCCTACTTGTGATTGGGAAATCAAGAAAACCTCGTGCATTCAAGAATTTGAATTTGAATGCTCTCCCTGCAAAATACCACGCCCAGAAAAGTGCTTGGATGGATCAATCAATTTTTTCTGACTGGTTTCACAAGCAATTTGTACCTCAAATTAGAGCATATTAGGCTGAAAAAAAGTTACCACAGAAAGCGTTATTGCTATTAGACAATGCCCCAACGCACCATACTTGTGAAATGAAAAGTCATGACAACAACATAACATGTCTCTTCCTTCCAGTAAACACAACTTCACTTATACAGCCCATGGATCACGGAATCACTGAAAACATGAAACGTCGTTACAGAAAAATATTTATCGAAAGTTTGCTCTCATCTGATGAATCAACATCTGTAAAACAGTTTTGGAGGTCTTACAGTGTTAAAGATGCCATTTTCAATGTTGCCAGTGCATGGAGTGATTTGCCAGTGTCAAATCTCAAAAACAGCTGAATAAATTTTGGCCTCAACCTAGAGGTGAAGAATCGAAGGAACTTGAGTATGTGACAGTTGACGATATGGTCAATTTGTGCAGTAATTTACAAATCAGCACAAATTTGATGTCAGGAGAAGTATCAGAGTAGTTAGAGTGTGACAAAGTGGGTGGGGGTTTTCAAATTTTTTGTGATGACGAAACTGTTGCCAGCATAAGTGCCACCAAAGAAAAAGAAGAAGGGGCTGATGAAGACGAGTGTTCAAACCATGAAAAAAACAAACTATTAGCCATTCAGAGGCCGAAACAATGCTGTCCAAGTGTATAGAATGGTTTGAAAGTCAAGAAGAGGCTAATGCAATGCAGGCACTACTGCTCCGAAAAATACAAAATATTGTCGCGGTGAAAGCTCGAACACCGAAAAGGCAGAAGAAACTGAGTATTTCCAAGCTAGATAAACTATTTCACCTGTAAGTTTATAGTACAGTACAGTACTGTACATTACGTATTTTGCAACTTTTGTAGCTACTGTATGGATGTTTTTATCATATAATAAATAGTTTTATTTGCTATTACAATCGTGTTTAATTTGTTTTTGCTCCAAAATATTATTATATTACTGTGAGAGTGATATGTGTCTATACATAAAATAATTGATTGAGGTTATGTTTTGGAGGAACACAGTGTTTCTGTTATCCGTCTATTCGCTCAACCGTAACGACCACGGTCCCAAAGATGACGGTTAATCGAGTTTCCACTGTAATAATTTTTTATTTTTTATTTTTTTAAAAAAGAGGCACACATTCAAGACCTAAGGATAGTGCAAAATTTTATTCTTTTTAGGTTTATAACATACCTGACTGAAATTTCCACTGGCGAAGATATCAGAGATCCGACTATTTTCTTCTTCGGAGGAGTGTCTTCCACTTGGTCTATGATGAACAGGGACACCACTTACTTTATTCTGATCCTGAATGATCAGGGATTTCACTGCCTCTGAACTTGAAGTTCCAGACCTCAGTTGAAGCAGTCCTGGAAATACTTGATTTATCCTTTCACTTCCCAAACCTGAATCTGGTACACCCAAGACATGACACTCAGTTCCTACTTGGTTATTAACTGCACTATTAATTGTTAGGCTGCTTTTCTCAAGACTCTCAGTATCAGATGGAAGTTCTGCATGCAGTGTTTTCTTGCTGACACAGTAATTTCTAAAGTTTTCAGAATCTTCAGTCCACAAGTTATTTAATGATTTCACTGGATTTGAAGTCCTCTTGTTTGGCTGAGAGAGAGGTGTGTCAGTAAGGCTTTCTGGTGAACACATTCCATTTTGGAAATAACTAATGGGATTTTCTTTCTGCTGGCTTTTCTTCTTCAGTGTGGAGAGTAGGAGAGCATGTTTCCATGTACTGCCACCACATTTACGTTCAAAGCATATCGGCTTCAGCAAGTTTGTGTCTAAGGCCACAGGAGTATATGATTCTGTTACGTCTGTCATATCTTCTTCATTAACTGCATTCGTCCTGGAGGCTGTATCATCCACAAGAAGAAAACATGAAGTTAGTTAAACTTTTACTGTCTCAGTTAACAACAAAGAAGAAACAAAAGCAGTTAATCTGTGCCAATATCTCAGCAATTTCCATCACACAGTTCAGGCACTGAGTCATTGACAAGCACATAAACGAGACAGAATACTGCTAGCTTTTGGACGAATCTTTCATCAGAGCCATAGATTACACACAAACCTGTACAGTTACATTGTTTTTGCTTTCTATTCTTTGAGTAAGTTTTATCAGATTCAAAAATGCATTTTATTTTTAAGGCACATATTGAGGCGATGTACACAATGCTTCAACAACCAAACCAGCTAAAGAAAAACGATACCATAAATATTATTACACTAAACATAGTCATACAAATTACGTGAATGCATCTACATATACAGGGTGGGGAAAATATAAGTAGACAGATGAGCGGATACCATTTGTGGAAGCATTGACAGAGGAGGTACTTCCAACAGGATGGAGCAACTGCCCATACAGCCAGCCAAACCACATTACACAATCTTCATGCCTGACATGAGATGTTAGCAGAGGTCAGACAGGTTGCAGCTTTAGCTGGCCACTTGGCCACATAATCTGTTAGTGCGTGATTACTTTTCATGGGGAGCCCTCAAGTTTAAGATGTATCGCAATAACCCTCAAAGTCTTCAAGGCTGCATCAGAACATTTCGGATGAGATCACAACAATTCTAGCTAACTGGCTTCGATCCGCCTTCAGCATCTTGCTGACCAGGGCCTAAATGTGCCAAGAGGTGAATGGTGGTCACTTTCAACATCTGTTACAGTCAGATTAGTACTGCGTTTCCTTTCCTCTGTTGTGTTTCTTTATATCCTGGAACTCTGAGCCACTTTTACTTGTTCCACCTTGTATGTGGGTGCCACTCAGCCCACACACTATGTAAATAAGTGCCCAACTGTAATCATCACTTATGATAACAGTATCGTTGTGGACAGCTTAGGCTACATGCGAATTCTTAAAATTATATCAGTTAAGGAATTGAACTACCATTTCCGTGCAAGCTCTGATTTTATTATGATGATCCTTTCTCCTTATGTACATTGGCATTAATAAAATATTTGCACATTAGGAAAGAAAGTTGATGATTAAAATTTCACAAAAAGATCATGCCGCAATAAAAAAACTCCTTTGTTTTAATTATTTCCGTCTCAAATTCTGTATTACGACAGTGACATATTCTCTCCATTTCTCGATAACGCAAAACATTCTGACCTTCTTTGAACTCTCTCAATGTACTCTGTTAATCCTCTCTGATAAGGACCCAAACCATGTAGCAGTACTCCAAAAGAAGGCGGACAAGAGTAACATGGGCAATCTCTATAGTAGTGGGTGGTTATAATTCACCTTTCCCTATGTCTCACGTCGTAACATGGAAACTAAATTACCATCATAACATGGAAACTAAATTACCATCATAACATGGAAACTAAATTACCATACAAGAAACAAACTTGGTAGCATTAACGAAAAGGGCATGGGAAGGAGAAATAATGCAGAAACAATTCAACTTAAACACTTTGAGGTGCTACTTTGGAACATCATATCATTACATACCAGTGTCATTACTGCTACAGAAGGGGATCAATATGGTGCCATAAGAGTCTGAAAGCACAGGATTGTATTCTGCATAGCAGAATGAAGTGTGTCCATAGGTATGCTGGCTACCTCTCTCGATATGCTGTGCTTCAGATCAGCACATGCGTGGATGTTCGCCTGGTAAACCCTGTCCTTCAAGTAGCCCCACAACTACAAAACACAGGAAGTGAGATCAGGTGATAGTGCTGGCCAAGCATTTGGAAACAATGGCTGATAAACCAATTGTTTCCAAATGTGTATCAGAGAAGCACGTGAATTTCACAAGCGATGTACAGTGGGGCCCCATCTTGGATGAAAACTGTTGAGTTCAATGCATCGCTCCTGTAGGGAGTATGCAACACGCTGGTGAAGCAAATCACAGTAATGCTGGCCAGTCACACTGCACGTCTTTTGTCCTTGACTGCCAACCTGTTTAAAAAAGAATGGGCCAATGATGAATGTAGCCATGAAGCCACACGTATGGTAACACGTTCAACATAGAGAGGAGATTCATGCACAGTGATTGGAGGCAAATATACCCACACTCAGCAATTCTGTATGTTCTCCTCACCTGTCAGAGAAAAATGAGCTTTGTATGTCCGTAGAATGGTCAAGGGCCAGTCCTCATCAACTTCAATCCTTGCGAGAAAGTGGAGAACAAAGTCAATGTATCATTGTGCATCTTGTGATGCAAGCTGCTGTATGATATGGACCTTATACGGATACCATTTGAGAATGGATCATAGCACCTTCTGAACAATGGACCACGGGATGTTTAACTGTCGTGACACAGCAGACGCACTGCCTGACAATAGAGAATTGCGTGCAGCATTGTCTGCCGTAGCAACAACGATTTCATCAACCACCTGTGGTGCAACCAGTCATCGGCCTCTTCCTGCAGCGACACACAGTTCAGCCAGTTGATTCCAACTTCTTCCTCATGCTCTGTACAGCAGGTGCAGAAAGAGGACCCATCCGTCATCCTTTCAGACGGCGATATTCTCGAAATTCAGCTGCAGCTGTACTGTTTTGATAATGGAGCTTTAACAATAACGCCCTGCTGCCTTTCGTCCAGCTCATGCTGACATATCAACAAATGCAATGGGAATCGTGAGACTATGAATCATGATGACTGATCATGGCACCTGGTGGCCATAGTTGGAACTGGATGGCGGCACTGTGACGCATGGAAATCATGCACCACCATACTCTGGACACTAATGTAGCAACTCTTACGGTAATTAGTTTCTGTGTTAAAAATGGAAAATTTAATTATAGCTACCCAGTACATCTGTAGCATCTTCCAAATGTTCAGCCAATAAAACACAGTCTTTGGTTTGCCTTACCCACAACATTTTCTACTATGTGTTCTTTCTTATTTAAGTTATTTGTAATTGTAATTCGTAGGTATTTAGTTGAATATGAGGCCTTTCGATTTGATTGCTTTATCGCGTAACTGAAGTTTAACGGATTCCTTTTAGCACTTACGCGGATGACCTCACACTTTTCATTATTTAGGGTCAATTGCAAGTTTTTACACCCTACACATACACGTGAATTAGGGTCAGGAAAATTACAACCAATGCCTGTTCTGTATATCAGTGAAAAAAATGTCAAAGTTTGATTGCCACAAAATTAAATAAAAATTATTATAAAAAAAAGAAGTAGAAAAATGTGCTGTTACCATTCTGTGATTCTGTTTCATGATGTTTCATTGGAGGTGTACACGTGAGTTCAGCAATTCTCAAGTTTCTGAGCATCTCTGGTGGTGTACTCTCGCACAGCTTATTGATGAGTGCTGGAAACACAGTGCTAGCATAAATACAAATGATACCACCACAGGAAACAGATACATTGTGTTTCAAAATAAAATTCTGTGATCATTTCGCAAATATATTTTTATTTAGTTTTACCAGTTCTGACAAATTAATTTATCATATTCAGGAGCTTGATATTGGATTAGGAAATGTCATGAGCTTCTTCATAGCAGCATAATGCCACAACATGTCCAGAAACGCACATATTGCATGTGATTAATAATTTACAGTAACTGTATCACATCATTTCTGTAACTGTATCTGTACACAGACGTGATTTAGTTACTCCTAATTCTCAACCTGTGTTTACAACAATCACACACAAAATGTACATTTTTCGACATATGATGGCATTATGGTTCTGCGAAGAAGAAATTAACAGATGTTAAACCAATACTAAGATTCTGAAGATGACAAATTAAATTTATCAAGACTCGTAAAGTCAAATAAAAACAATTTTGCAATTAATGACCGAATTTTATTCTGAAACATTAACTACATCAGTTGAAAATTACAGGCATGAGTAAAATAATAAAACCTCTTATATAAATAATGTAAAAGCAATATATTTAAAATTGTGATAAAGCAAATCTGCATTAGATCTACTGGTCATGTACCTAGGTCTCATAATAAAACATTCTGGAGAAGATATACTAAAATGAAGTTTGCATTTTGTTCCATTTTGCTACTCAAAAACTACTTAAACACTGAAACACCTTACGAGATGTTGAAAATACACTACTTATACAGAACAGCTGATGAAAGCCACAACTGACAATATCCTCACATCTACTACGATCACTCTACAAGTTTCAAAAACGATAGGGACTGCTCAAGCAATACTGCAAGTGTAAAAAGACGCATATACAACCACTGACAATAAAGTTTGGTGAATGAAGTCAGAACAGTGGATCAGGCAACACTGACGACTCACAACGCTGTACCTGCATAGTGGCCGATGTTGACAACCTGCTCCCACCGCAGTCCAATTGAGCATTGTGTATGTTCTGTGTTAGACCTGCCGGACAAAGTTCTTGTTTAGTGTGGGGAAGACCTTCAATAGTCAAGGCATTATCCACAAGGAATTTCTACCTGAAGGAAAGACGCTGAATGCTACACAGTACGTTGAAATTTTGACGTTTCATGTGACGTCTACGCAGGGTATTACCAGTATTCACAGCAAGGTTCACAGTTTTTTGTTCACGACAATGCTGGCCCACACACAACCAATATTCTTAAAAAGTTCCTGGTAAAAAAGGGAGTGGTGCAACTTGAACATCCACCACTCTCTGCGGATCTCAATCCTCCAGACTTCTTCCTATTTCCTCGAATCAAACTCCCTTTGAAAGGAAAGAGATTTGATGATATTCGTGACATCCAATGAAAGTGATGCGGATTTTCAACACCATCCTAAACCAAGACTTCATGCAAAGTTCCCATGACACGTATTGCAGAGCTCAGTGGTGCACAGCTATGGGAGATGATTTATTTCAAAGGACAGTAAGATAACTTTAGTTCATAGTTCATCTACGTTAATTTTACAGGACTATTCACCGAACTTTATTGTCAGAGGTTGTATACTTCTGTAACAGGCAACATTTAGTTCATATTTTTTATACATGTTGTGTGATTCTGATAAGTGTTTTTTAATTTTTTTACGTGTTTACATACTTAGCTAGACACAAGATCTTGGGAACTGACTCTTGTGTGCTGTATCACAGCACCATACACTCTGACTGCTTTGATTAATAGTTTCTTCATGATGTTATATAGGTTTACATAGTAAAATCCATAGGGACTGGGTTTGTTGTGTGCATAAACAAGGTGAAATGGCCACTGCCAGAAGCAGCTAGAAGTTGTGTTGACCACAGGTGACAAGCTTCAGGCTGCTGCCATTGAACCTATTAACAAGTTCATTTTATTGCACAACAAGAGAGAATGTAGTTGCGCAGACTTTTGAAACTTGTTACCCCTAAGTTGCTTCTGAATGTTGCATGTAACTGAATGGGAGTATATACATCTGTGCATGAAAGTACATCCCACGACACACAAATGCTGCTGACAGAAGGCTAAGCATTTACTTTCATACGTAGGCTTTCAAGCAGTGAAGTCATTTGTAGGTGTGCACTCGCACTTACCTTGGCATGCTGACTACGTGATTTCGTGAAGGACGTGGCAACTTGATGCAGACTACACTATTATTTTAGCTGAACAATATACACTGAAGCCATGGCTTTTTTTTTAATATTAGGAACAAAAGATTATCTGAACAGTAACAAATGTGATACAGCATTAAACGAAATATGTCGTATGCTAAAAGAATGGAGGCCACAGACAACAGTGGAGGAAATGAAAAAGAAAGCAAACTCAGCATCCACAATATTCCTAAAAAAAGACATGTCATTAAGATCTCAAAGAGAAGTGGTGATGATAGTGAGGATGTTTAATTACCAAATGTACAGTTTTTTGGCAGACTTTGATTCACCGAAGGAAGGAAGGAAGGAAGGAAGGAAGGAAGGGAGATTAAGAGTTTGAACATCCCATCAACAGGGTGGTCATCAGAGACTGAGTACAATCTTGGATTACCAAAAGATGGGGGAAGGAAATTGGCCGCACCCTTTTACAGGACCCATAACAGAATTTGCCTGGAGCAATTTATGGAAATCATAGGCCCGCCGTTTATAACATTTTTTATCGCTCCGGACAAATTTCCTATGTTCACCATGTCAATTCACACCCATTTTTGCGTTAACATACCAGTAACTATCCGACAATTTAAGTTTTATGAACTAATGTTCATGGAGGGAAAAAAAACACCTTGTGTGACTGACATAAAATGTTGAAGGCACTGCATTTGCCTTGAAGTGGTGTTTACATAAATTACATGGTTAACTCTGTTGATACCAGGGCACTCTACTCAGCAAATCTTAAGTCAGAACGAATTGTGATTTGTATCCTGCCACTACCAACCAAAACTCGCATAGTGGCTGATGTAAATATTACACTAGGAGCCGGAGGAATGTGCAACTTCTGAGTAACATTCATTTGTTTCTAGTTGATACCAACTTTATCTGTCAGTACTGTGTGCTACAATAAGTAGTACCCTTATTTTATTGAAGCTGCATCGTTTTGGCGTTAACTTCACTCTGTGATAATCATCACATACAGAGGATATCCATTTCCCAGTATCTGTAACTTGCTAATATAAGGTAGTTTCCTTTATGGTTCACATACACATTGTACATAGTGTCATTTGCTAGCTAAGATTGACAACGTTGGCAACACTGACAAGCCTGTTCCTACAACCGAACTGAGTCGATTTCAATCGACACAGATACTCTCGCCAACTATCGTGCGAAGAGATGGTGTTTGTTACTTCGTTTGTGTATACTGTGTAGTGTGTACCATGTAGCATGTTCGTAGCCTTGGGTGAAGTGATCGAAGTCTGTGGTTACTTGTTTCTTCCACGTTGTTGTTTTCTGTTGCAGTTTAAAATGGAAAAAGCCAGTACTGCTAAAAGAGACAGTAAAACCTTTTCTATGGAAGAAAAGGTACAAATTCTAGGAAGAGTTGAAACTCACTGTGGAACACATGTTGCATTAGCACAGAGTTTAGGAATACCAGTATCTATGTGGAACGCTGTAGTGAAAAACACTTATTTTAAAAGTGCGAGTAACAGTGGTGCGGAGAGGGGGAGGAGGGGGTGCCAGCTATTCAAAATACGCAGAGCTGGAGGAAATCGAAGAACTGGTTTCAGGCAGCAAGTGGACCGAACATTCCAATGAATGGTGTGATGTTGCGCAAAAAGGCACTGAAAGTTGCCAATGTACTTGGGATCGACTTAACAGCATGTAATGGGCGGATAGATAGATTGAAGAAGAGGTACAATGTAGTTTACAAAACAGTATGCGGTGAACAAAACAGTATGGACATAAAGTCTGTTATGGAATGGCAGAGTGACAGGTTACACAAACTTTTGAAACAATACAAACCGAAAGATATCTTCAATATTGACGAAACAGGTCTCTTTCAGCATATTGCCCAATAAAGCACTTGCCTTTAAAGGTGAAAACTGCCATGGCGGTAACCACAGTAAAGTTCACCCAACAGAAACATTAGGCACAAAAACACAGGGTTCCAAAAAAATTAAACCATTTGCGGTCAGCAAATCTAAGAAAATCATGGTGTTTTAAAAACATAAAACCACTACCAACGGACTACAGTGCTAAAAAAAAGAGTGGATGGTGTCAGAATCATTTGAGAAGCAATTACATTGCCTTGATGCAAGAATGGGTACTCACAACAGAAAAATTTTCCCATTAGTGGATTGTTGCCCCATGCATCACAGAAATATAAGTCTACATAATGCGCAATTACAGTTTCTGCCAGCAAACTGCGCAAGCAAATTACAGCCTTTAGATTTGGGCTTTACCCATGCCTTCAAAACACACTATAGGAACGTGATTGTGTTGATGACGTGATTGACTTTTCAAACAGAAGAAAACACAGAAAGTGACAATGACAGAGATGAAGACAATGAAGTTCCCTCATATGCAGTTGTTAATGCAGCAGTGGAAACAACTAAAGATATGTATTTCAGCTGCAGATGTTGATGACAAAGTTTTCCATTGTGTTTATGAACTCTGAAACCACACTGAAAAAATTCATCAGAAAAAATTAAAACTACCCACAATTTTGGATTTTTATTTTTGCTAAAAAGTAGTAACTACTGTACCCATTTGTTCACATCACATTGATAGAAAAACCAAATTGAAAGTCAGTATAAAAAATATAAGTGGTATATTAATGTTTTGTAAATGTGGGCTTAAAATCCATAAGTGCAGTTTTGTTTCCTTCCCCGTAATATTGCTGTGGATACAGACCGATCTCTATCGTTAACCCGATGTCTATGTTGACTTGAAAGTGTCAATTTGGCTGTGTGCTGACGAAGCCGTTGAGTAGTAATAATGAGCGTATGGCATTGGTGGCCAGCAGACCACTCGTGGGGCGGTTCTTTTAACGCCACTAAGGCGACTTGTGAGTGAATGAGGATGAAATGATGATGAAAGACACACAACACCCAGTCACCTCGAGACAGAGAAAATCCTCGACCTCACCGGGAATCTAACCCAGAACTACGGGTAGGGTAAGAGAGAACGCTACCGCAAGACCACAACCTGCGGACAGCCACTGAGTGTGAAAACAAGACTGCAATGACAATTTGATCTGTAGAGCCATATTTAATGCACTTTACAATATTTCAGACATCTACATCTACATGGATACTCTGCAAATCACATTTAAGTGCCTGGCAGAGGGTTCATCGAACCACCTTCACAATTCTCTATTATTCCAATATCATATAGCGCGTGGAAAGAATGAACACCTATATCTTCACGTACGAGCTCTGATTTCCCTTATTTTATCGTGGTGATCGTTCTGCCCTATGTAGGTCAGTGTCAACAAAATATTTTCGCATTCGGAGGAGAAAGATGGTGACTGGAATTTCATGAGAAGATTCCGCCGCAACGAAAAACGCCTTTCTTTTAATGATTTCCAGCCCAAATCCTATATCATTTCTGTGATACTCTCTCCCATATTTTGTGATAATACAAAACGTGCTGCCTGTCTTTGAACTTTTTCGATGTACTCCGTCAGTCCCACCTGGTAAGGATCCTACACTGCGCAGCAGTATTCTAAAAGAGGACGGACAAGCTTAGTGTAGGCAGTCTCCTTAGTAGGTCTGTTACATTTTCTAAGTGTCCTGCCGATAAAACACAGCCTTTGGTTAGGCTTCCCCAAAAAATTTTCTTTGTGTTCTTTCCATTTAAGTTGTTTGTAATTGTAATACCTAGGTATTTAGTTGAATTTACGGCTTTTAGATTAGACTGATTTATCGTGCAACCAAAGTTTAACGAATTCCTTATAGTACTTTTAGTGTGGATGACCTCACACTTTTCATTATTTAGGGTCAACTGCTACTTTTCGCACCATTCAGATATTTTTTCTAAATCATTTTGCAGTTTGTTTTGATCTTCTGATGACTTTATTAGTTGATAAACGACAGCATCATCTGCAAACAACCGAAGGCGGCTGCTCAGATTGTCTCCAAAATCGTTTATATAGATAAAGAACAGCAAAGCGCCTTTAACACCACCCTGGGAAACACCTGAAATCACTTCTGTTTTACTTGGTAACTTTCCGTCAATTACTATGAATTGTGACCTCTCTGACAGGAAATCACAGATCCAGTCACGTTACTGAGACGATATTCCATAAGCACACAATTTTACTACGAGCCGCTTGTGTGGTACAGTGTCAAAAGCCTTCCGGAAATCCAGGAATACGGAATCGATCTGAAATCCCTTGTCAATAGCACTCAGCACTTCATGTGAATAAAGAGCTAGTTGTGTTTCACAGGAACGATATTTTCTAAGCCCATGTTGACTGTGTGTCAATAGACCGTTTCCTTCGAGGTAATTCATAATGTCCGAACACAATATATGTTGTAAAATCCTGCTGCATATCGACGTTAACGATATGGGCATGTAATTTAGTGGATTACTCCTATTACCTTTCTTGAACATTGGTGCAACCTGTGCAACTTTCCAGTCTTTGGGTACAGATCTTCCGTCAAGCGAACGGTTGCATATGATTGTTAAGTATGGAGCTAATGTATCAACATACTCAGAAAGGAATCTAACTGGTATACAGTCTGGACCAGAAGACTTGCTTTTATTAAGTGATTTGAGTTGCTTCACTATTACGAGGATATTTACTTCTTTATTACTCATGTTGACAGCTGTTCTCGATTCGAATTCTGGAATATTTAGTTCGTCTTCTTTTGTGAAGGCTTTAGGAAGGCTATGTTTAGTAAATCTGCTTTGGCAGCACTCTCTTCGATAGTATCTCCATTGCTTTTGGCAGAGAAGGCACTGATTGTTTCTTGCCGCTAATATACTTCACATACGACCAGAATCTCTTTGGATTTTCTGCCAGGTTTTGAGACAAAGTTTCATTGTGGAAACTGTTATAGGCGTCTCGCATTGAACTCCGAGCTTCTGTAAAGGATCGCCAATCTTGGGGATTCTGCGTCTGATTAAATTTGGCATGTCTGTTTCATTGTTTCTGTAGCAGTGTTGTGACCTGTTTTGTGTACCAAGGAGGATCAGCTCCGTCATTTGTTAGTTTATTTGGTATAAACCTCACAGTTGCTGCTGATACTATTTCTTTGAATTTAAGCCACATCTGGTCTACATTTATATTATTAATTTGGAATGAGTGGAGATTGTGAATTTTTATCTACTTTTCTGAATAGGTATATTTTTCGCTTATTTTTTTGAGGATTTGGGATTACAATATTCAATTTCACTATGACAACCCTGTGTTCACTAATCCCTATATCATTCTTGATGCTGGTTATTAATACAGGATTATTTGTTGCTAGGAAGTCAAGTGTGTTTTCACAACCGTTTATTATTTACGTGTGCTCATGAACTAACTATTCGATATAATTTTCAAAGAATGTGTTTTGCACAATTTCGGATGATATTTTATGCGTACCTCCTGCATTAAACACATACTTCTGCCAACATATCGAGGGTAAATTAAAGTCACCACCAAGTAACCAACTATTATTGTATGAGCCGGATACGGGTTTGAAATCAAATTCAAGTTTTCTTTGAACCTTTCAGCAACTGTATCATCTGAACTGGGAGGTCGGTAAAAGGATCCAATTATTATTTTATTCCGGTTGCCAACTATGACCTCTGCCCATACTAACTCACAGGAACTATCTACTTCAATTTTGTGACACGATAAACTACTTCTGACAGCAACAAACACGCCACTGCCAACCGTGTTTAGCCTATCTTTTCGGAACACCATTAGGTTCTTTGCAAAAATTTCAGCTGGCTTTAGCCAGCTTTCAGAGCCTATAACGATTTGAGAATCAGTGCTTTTTATTGGCACTTGGAGCTCTGGTACTTTCCCGACACAGCTACGACAATTTACAACTGTTGTATCAATGGTTCCTGTATCTATGATATTCCTGTGTTCAGCCTGCGCCCTTTGTGACTGAAGCCCATCTTGTGTACTTGTGTTTTCCCAGAACCTATAACCTAAAAAACACCCAGTCCATGCCACACAGCCCCTGCTACCTGTGTAGCCGCCTTCTGCGTTTAGTGGGCACCTGACCTATTCAGTGGAACCCGAAACTCTACCACCCTTTGGCCCATGTCGAGGTTATCTGCAGCCTACACGGTCGCAGAACTGTCTGAGCCTCTGATTCAGACCCTCCACTCGGCTCTGTACCAGAGGTCCGCAATCAGTCCTGTCGACTATGCTGCAAATGGTCAGCTCTGTTTTCATCTTGCAAGCGAAAGTGGCAGCCTTTACCACTTCTGTTAGCCACTCGAAACCAAACAGAATCTCTTCTGATTCAAAGCGACACACATTATTGGTACCGACGTGAGTAACCACCTGCAGTTGGCTGCACCATGTGCTCTACATGGCATCCGGGAGGACCCTTTCCACATCTGAAATGACTCCACCCGGTATGCAAATGGAGTGCACATTGGTTTTCTTACCCTCCTTGTCAACCAACTCCCTAAGGGGCCCCATAACGCGCCTAACGTTGGAGCTCCTAACTATCAATAGTCCCCCACCCTATGCGATTGCCCGGATATTGCAGGCTGAGCGGTTTCCTCTGAAACAGGACAGGCAACAGCATCCGGCTCAGCAACAGTGTCAGCCACAGACAACACCTGGAACCCGTATGTCAGACAAACCGTGAAGGCCTTACGTGTGGCCGCCTAGGAAGTCTTTTGCCACCTGCTTCGCCACGGGGCGACACCCTACTCGACCACAGGTGAGGGGTCAGCATCAGTGCGAGCAGTAACTGGGTTGGCCACTGGTGAGGACCAATCGGAGGACTTTGACACGCTGAATGTCTGCTGGATCCCCACAGCCGGCCCACAACAGTGGTGCCCATCCACTGCAGCCTCAAGCTATGTAACCGAAGCCATCACAGTCTGAAGCTGAGAGTGAAGTGTTACCAACTAGGCTCTAACTATGCAGATAAATGGACTATCGGCACGTGCTGTGCAACTCTAATGTAGACGAAAACGCAGGAACTACGTCTAGTAATAAGCAGATATTCAAGAACCTAATTACCGAAGCACTCCGGTGAAACTAAATAATTTGCCCCTGATAAGGAACTTGTAATATATCACAAAATCGGTTTACATTTTGACACAAACAAAAACGAGAGAACTGTGGCTATTAGATTTTAAATTTACACGCAGAAACTCAAGAAACTAAGCTATTAAAGGACACAAATGATATAATAAAATTCGCTCCTGGTTAGGAACTCATAAATGTCACAAAAGCGGTTTACTTATCTGTTGCTGTGTCTGTCGCGGTCGGCTACTACTGCCTGACTATATATTTACAAAATCGAAAACAGGACTGTAAAGTGGCCAGTGCTGTATACATCTGCTGGCGTCACCTTCGAAAGTAAGTTACATTAAAAATGACTGGAAGCTGTTTTGAATGCCAGCTGTAAACTAGAGCCCTCAGCCGGAGTGGCCGAGCGGTTCTAAGTGCTTCAGTCTGGAACTGCATGACACCTACAGTCGCAGGTTCGAATCCTGCCTCAGTCATGGATGTGTGTCATGTCCTTAGGTTAGTTAGGTTTAAGTAGTTCTAAGTTTTAGGGGACTGATGGCCTCAGAAGTAAAGTCCCATAATGCTCAGAGCCATTTGAACCATTTTTGTAGACTAGAGACTGTCAGCCACTCACTCTCAACTGATGGGAAACCCGTCACAGGAGGCAGTTCAGAAGGAACAGCGACAACTGCGGTTTCTAAGGAATTCCATTGACTATCTTCACTCATGCTCGGACATTCCTGAAGCCAGATGTCCATTCACACATCCTTTAAAGTGCAGAATGCAGTGTGCACTTAAGTAAATGTGGAAAGTCAGTTGTGGTTAGAGGGGGCCACAGAGTGCACATCTGTACTGCATGTATGTGGAGCAAGCTATTGTGGCTCTGAATAAGAAAAGGAAATCAGCAGTACTTGCTTTCTCTGCAGCTGCTGTGTAAAATGCTGCACTGTTACTATTAACTTCCAAACTGCTGCATCTTGAGGTTATGTTCAAACTAACTTTGAAGCTTGCATGAATGTAGACTATTTAAGCACTGCAGCTCCAAGATGGAATCAAGAACTTCAAGATTTTAGCTTCATACTCAGTAGTAATAGTAGTAGTAGGCACTTCTGAAACACTGTTATATTGTTCCTTCTGCTACAATACGGCAACAAATCTGACAGATAACTGAACGTCATGGTACCGGCTGGGATGCTACAGCACAGAATATTGTCAAAGCTAGTACTGCTATTGTGAGACCACCTGGAAGATGCACGGTGTCCATCCACGCCAGTTTATGCGCTACAATAACTAAACTTACTGTTTGTTATTTTAAACTACTTACCTAATAAAAACCTCTTAACTATCATGTCTACCATTCGTTGGTTAGTTGGATATAAGGTAACACTTCACTACCAAAATGATACGTTACACCACACCGTGGGAGTGGGGGACAGGGGGGAAGGCTGTCATTAAAGGTAAAAGAAATTAATGAGCAGACAGGACAAGAGGGAAAACTTAACCTTTCTTTAGAAATAATTTCTTTTAGAGGTCAAATACTCATTTTGAAAGTGTCGATGAGCAAGAATAATCATCAATATTTTCTAGACTTTACGCAACAGAAATTAATGAAGCAAGACACAGTAATAGGAATTAGTACAGTAAAACCCCACTTTTGCACTTCTCAAGGGACTTGAAAAAATGGTATAAACTTTGGGAAAATGTGAAATGTGGGAAATGACTTTCAAGTTTTGCTGGTTATGTATGAGGCCCCCTTTACATTTTTCTAGTTTTGTATGATATATGTAAATAAAAGAAAACAAAATAGCAACCTAAGAATGTTTATTATTTAATAAAGGTTATCTGAATTTAGTGCTATGTTTAGCAGGTGAGATGACATTCACCGATACTTTAGCACAACAAATCACATTAAAAATAATGTAAATCATGTGGTTGACATATTTATTTATTTATGACATATTTATTTATTTATTATATATATTTATATTATATATTTATATTATTTATATTATTTATATTATATTATTTATATTATTTATATTATTTATATTTATATTATTTATATATTATATTTATTTATATATATATATATATATTTATATATATATATATTATTTATATTATTATATATTTATATTATATATTTATATTTATATATTATATATTATATATTTATTATATATTTATTATATATTTATTATATATTTTATTTATATATTTATTTATGACATATTTTATTTATGACATATTTATTTATTTACCTTAACCTTTCTTTAGAAATAATTTCTTTTAGAGGTCAAATACTCATTTTGAAAGTGTCGATGAGCAAGAATAATCATCAATATTTTCTAGACTTTACGCAACAGAAATTAATGAAGCAAGACACAGTAATAGGAATTAGTACAGTAAAACCCCACTTTTGCACTTCTCAAGGGACTTGAAAAAATGGTATAAACTTTGGGAAAATGTGAAATGTGGGAAATGACTTTCAAGTTTTGCTGGTTATGTATGAGGCCCCCTTTACATTTTTCTAGTTTTGTATGATATATGTAAATAAAAGAAAACAAAATAGCAACCTAAGAATGTTTATTATTTAATAAAGGTTATCTGAATTTAGTGCTATGTTTAGCAGGTGAGATGACATTCACCGATACTTTAGCACAACAAATCACATTAAAAATAATGTAAATCATGTGGTTGACATATTTATTTACGTGTTTGCAAAGCTAAAGTGGTGCAATTGGCAGTTTCACTATTTATACTTTATGCCTACGAAAAGTGCAGTCAAGTGTATACGGCATTAGTTTTGCTACGAGTTGAGGTACCTGCTAGCTTGGCATCCCAGCTCAGAGAAGTGGGGCACACCATCAAATAAAGGAGCCTCCTTGACAACAATGCTGATAACACAGAGGATATATGATTATTACACCACATCAGATTTGTACAAAACTGTCATTAGTACTGTCAGATCGAGTTTATGTAACACCAGAGCGAATCTATGAGCATTTCAGATGCAGTGTTCCCTTATATCATCAATGTTAACAGAAGACTTAATTGTTGTCAGGACAAATACAGGGTGTATACGAGGACAAGGAAAAAAAATTCCCAGATTTCCCAGTCAAAAATATACTTTCTCACAGGTGAAAACACGCGTTTTCCGTGTTAAGTGACAGTATATTTTCTCTTATCAGTCCTTTGAATGGTTATAGTTTTACACATGGGCATAGAATTTCCCGGCACTTTAGAAAACGTAATTCAGGGAAAAAGACACGTTTTGGAAATATCATTGATGTGCAGCGACGTGAACGCTGCGTATTTTCGTATTACGAAAGTATACATTGGAATCCCACCAAACACTGCATGTTACTTTCTGAATCATTGAAATCGAGATTGCGATGAGCATTTGTAAGCCAGTCATAGCTCATGTCACGTGATATCGTCAGCCGGTGGCAGCGGATATTCAGAGCATAGGACACGTGATGTAGTCAGCCAACAGCAACATCACACACAAACAGGGAAGTTTATAGTTTAAATTAATATACATATTGTTGCTACAATAAAAGCAAAGCTTTCACATATAATATTGGTCTCTAAGGTTAATACGCTGCAAGAGAAGCTAAGCTTTCACATATAATGTTGATCTTTTTTGCGCGTGTCACGCATAAGATATATCACACAAATGTGCCAGTAAAATTTTTAATAATGACATAAATGTCTGATCTTCAGGGTTCGAAATTCTTCTAAATGGCTCATCATCAAAGAATTGATTTTTAAATGAGAGTCAAACACTCTGTGATTTAATAAATTCATGGTACATTCTCATGCATACTTCAACTTACGTAAATGGATATTTACTTTGAAAGTAACGCTTTTGAAACCAACAATCGCAATAACCCGCAACCTGTTAGAAAGAGGTTCGTTTCAGCAGTAGCCAGAGAGCGCAGATAACAGGCGACATCATGCTTGTGCAGCTGTCATGACGTAGGAAGCTCGTATGTACGTAGGTGTAAAATATTAAAAGGTCATTATGTCATAAAAGAAACAAGATATCAAAGGATACTCCAAGAGCATCGGAATTTCGTGAACCATACTAAAATGTGCACGTTTAAAGTGCATACTTAAAATGCACATTCGTATGTCCAGATTCCCTATGAAGTAGGCCTCGATCTGATATTAAGCTTTTCAGTGTGGTTTCAGGAATGTAAATTTTCTTGGAGCACCAGTATTGCATTATATCATGTTTGGTTCTTTATTATGGCAAAATGCCGTATGTGCTAGCTAGAAGATGAAAATGTGCACTTGAAATGCAGTGAACAGTTGAAACTAGCCAGTACTGCAGAAAAAGTTTATAAAAGTCCAATTTCTTTAGCAAACAGACAAAAATAACTTGTTATGCAAGGCGATTAACGCTTGACTGTCAGAAAAGTAGAAATAAAATAAAATCTGAAACTAATGACATGTTTTAGCCTTCCGTAATTATGTGAATGCATTTTTTTTCACTTAATAGCTCCCGGCCACAGATATCCGTCTTGTTTTCGTTTGACGTGAGAGTAAACAAGGGGGAAACTGCAAAATCACTAAATGTAGATACAGATCACATGGAGACTACCCACTGTAACTCAATTTAGACTGCTCTGCGCATCAGCCCCGGATCTACAATATTTGTGAATCAGCTTAATACAAAAAAAAATCGAATTTTCAAAAATATGTTCATGTTGTAGTGCATATCTTTCTGACAAGTCTGAAACATAAAACATGTGTTCAAGGAAATGTTAAGACATATTATTTGGTCTTAAGTGTGCCAAAGTGTAGTGCCATGCCTCTTCATAAAGCATTCTTCTACCGCACATCACTGTATTTCGCTCTGTGGAATTGAAACATGTATATTTTGTAATGGATGCCATCAGACTATATTCAGGTCAGTAGAAAAAATTGAAATATCCTGTGGTACCTCTCCTGCTCCCAGTCAGCCCGTTTGACAGCCTGCCCCTCTTTAAAAAATCTCGCAATTAATAGCAGATGGGATTATTTGTAATCGGGAGAAAAAGAACTCTTTAGAAAATTTGCACTCTTTACTGCATATTAGCTAATAACTTGCTGTTTTGTGTGATATAAAATTAAATATAGGATGCATAAAACCAATAAAGACAAGAGATAAGCATGAAATTAGACACTTCTTCAATCCTTAGCTCCTAGCATTTTTCTCTCTCTAATCTTGCTACAGCTTTACATGGCGTGCTTTACTTTCTGCGAAAGAATCTATTACCTCTTCAAAGTTCGTCAAACGTTTTGCTGCATGAAAAATCAAAATGTCATTATCCAATACTGAAAAAGCTGGTAACACAAATAATACCAAGACTGGTGTGGTTTCTCGATCTGATTATGGCTATTTTGTCACTGTCTGCTAGGTAAAACAAAATAGGTATTTCTAGTATTGCAGCAGTTTTGTAACACACACACCAAATAAACGAGACTGTTTTGGCACAAATGGCCATTTTTATAATAAGACAGAATATAATTCATGAAGTACCAATACCAAATGCCTCTTAGGCCTACTACAAGCAAAAAGCTTTATGTTAAGAAAGAATTTCACATTTCATTCATATGCACCAGTTTCTCAAGCATGAGATTGAAAAGTAGTATTACGAAAATTTTATATACATTTGGAATCATCTTATTCTTCCATAATTTGTGTGATGTCCCCGTTTCTTCTCCTTCCTCGTTCCAACAAACAATCTTCTCATCACCAATTCTGTAGCTATTCCTGCCGTTGTCAAAATTTGTTCGCCGATTAACTTCACTAACCCTGTCAGAATCACAGGTTTAGGTATTCCGCGATTATTTTCCGGTTAGGCACTATTACGTGTTCGTACAACGCGTTTTCTATGTTTCTTCCAAAATAGAACTTAAGCGGCTGCTAGCCGGGGACTGTACAACTGGTCCTTACTAGTATAGCGATCTGGCCAAAAATTTTGTCAAAATATCATTTTCTTGGATACACCTAGAAGATAATACGTAATCTTTCTCACCTGTTTTTCCTGTCAGTAATTTATTTCCATTCTGGTAGTCTGAATCTATAGATTTCGCTAGTAATTATAGCAACGCTGATCATTCGCAAACCCAGTCAACCACATAATCAGACAGCGATTGGCATTCATCCATTCGGTTTTACTCCGTTCAGCCCTTTTGTCTGCAGATGCGACGAGGATTCTCCTGACAGACATCACGTATTCAAAAATCAACTTACGTATCATTCAGAAATCAACTTAAAATGTGTTCAAAAATGTTCAAAAGCCAACAGGGAAGCGTTACAAAATCATAAGAATAATCGATAGACAAACGTGGGCTGGATGATAGGCGCTTTGTGAAACAAGATCGTTTCCTCAAGAATATGAATTTGGCATCCCCTTTTCCCGGTAGCATCTGGCTGCTTGCTGCAACTGCATGCACAGCCAACAGCCACGTTCATGCAGCCAGAAGCGGGAGAATCTACAACTCAATCGACTCAACTGCGCATGCGCACGAGCCCGCTCATAACTCTAAAACGAATCGAATGTAAGCAGTTGTGACTTCACGCTCATCGGAGCCAATTTGTTGTTATGAAGCATTGCACAGTCTATCTAAAGCCTCTGACACATTTTTCTGTTGGCAGACGCTTGCATGAGCAATGTGTGTCGTCGTCGTATACGGCGCATTTCCTTTGCAATATTTTTTTTTCGTTTATGTTTTATTGTTGAAGTATTATTCTGCAGTAGTGGGATACAGTAATATCCTTTGTTAGAGTATCAGTTCTTACCAGTCAACATTACAAAAAATTTAACTGAAAACAAAAACAATGAAAATTCCTGGAATTCTATAAATTCCCCAGTTTTCTTCAGGATGAAAAAATTTCCGGGTTTTTCCCGGATCTCCTGGTTGTGCCGGGTCGTATGCACCCTGAAATACTTTCTACAGGGCGAGTTCCACATTTTTCTTGGATTTCGCAGTTAAAAATACACATTTTGCTGGGTGAAAATACACTACTTCTGTGTAAAGTGACAGTATGCTTACTCGCTGAACTGTAAAGCTTATCAATCCATTGAATGGTTAATGTTTTATACGCCAGCGTAGAGCTTCATGGCGCTTTAGGAAACAAAACCCAACATAAAAATAAATAAAAAGTTTTGGAAAGACCTTGATGTGCAGCAACACGTATGCTGCATATTTCAGTGTTATGAAAGTATAAATTCGAATTCCATCAAACACAGCAAGTTAGTTTTCGAAGCATTGAAATCTAGTGACATATCAATCCTGTATGTTCATACACATAAATCATTAAGAGATCTTACATTAAGTCACAAAAAATAGTACATCAGAGTATACTCCAAGAGCATCAGAATTTCGTAAGCCATATTAAAATGCATAATTCGGCTTTAACTGCGTATTCCTAAGTCCAGATTCACAATGAAGTAGGTCCCAATGAGGTATAAAGCTTTTCAGTGTTGTTTTCAGGATTTAAACTTTCTTTGTTTGGTTCTTTATTATGGCATAATAATATACATGCCAGAAGATGGCTCTACAGTGCCTACACATGAGCCCGCAGGCAACTGCTCAAACAAACCCAATGTAAGTGGGAGGGAGAGAGTGGGAGGGAGGTAGGGAGAGGTCCAATGAAGAGCAGCACATTTAGTCGCAAGATCATATAGAAGAATGAGGTAAGGAAGATTAGTGTTTTAACATCCAATCAACAACGAGGTCATTAGAGACAGAGCACAAGCTGACATTAAGAAAGGATGGGGAAGGATATCATCTGTGCCCTTTCAAAGGAACCATCCTGGCATTTGCTCAATGTTATTTAAAGAAATCGCAGAAAATGTGAATGTGGATGGCCCTAGTACGTGGATTTGAATCGACACCACCCTGAATCAAAGTAAAATGTGTTAACCACTGCGCTACTTCACTTGATACATTATTTAGAGAGCATTAGCAAAATGCTCAACCAACTCGTGTCAAGCACAACAACAAAGGTGTAGTACATCATAGACAGGCTTTCTGCAGACAATCTGAGAGCACACATTTCCAGTAGGACAATATATTACTTCCTTCCATGTACGTCATGTGAAATGAGAAATTAAAGCTCATAAAGAGGCTTGCCGACAATCATTCTTCCCGCATAGTATCTACAAATGGTACAAGGAAGAGAGCAAAAGTAGGGCTACCAGAAGTATCCTCTAATACACTGGCATTCACACTCCTACCACTAATTAAATGACAAGCAAATTCAAAATTATATTATACAATTCAGTACATCAGTTAATATATTTTGTATTTTAGTATTCTACAAATTTAAAATCTTTAACAAGTATCATCATAATAAATAATTTTGCTATTTTGTCTTTCATTTTCAAGCGGAACAAGCTAGTGCCAAGGCCAAATGAAATTTGTACATTACAAGCAATGAACAGGTCACTATTACGCCAACCATACCAGCTTAAGTTCCTAAAAAAATCAATATCAAGACATTGTATAGTCTCTGTTGTTTGAGTTTTAACAATAACTTGCTACTTCTTTTGTTTAGTTGTTAAAATGTTGGCAAACAAAAACACTGGAAAATGTTACTTGCATCAAAATTCTAAGTTTTTTTTCTGAATGTGGAGCTTTTTGAAAATATCACCAACAATGCTATCATAAATACTGAGAAAAAAATACACCCTGCTCTAAAAAATACAAAAATAAAAAACCTCCGTGCAACCCCTCAATTCAAATAACATTTACATTAAAAAAAGACATACTTCAGAACAGGAGTTGGCTGAAACCTGGGTAGAAAGCTCAGATATATAGCGAGTCATGGAACACGCATCAGACAGACAAACTAGATACCAAATACTGGGGAATGTTCACTGCAGTTGACTAATACATTGCCTCTATTGAGGTCTTAATTGAGTGCGCCACTGAAATTAAGTGGTTAAATATAAGAGGTCGAGATGAAATTGTAGATGTTTTTAGCAGCCACCCAATTTTGCTGTGACAGTTCTAGAGTCATTAAAAGAAAGCTACAGTCAGTAGTGTGTAAATACCCAGATGATGCAATATTAGTTGGTGACAACTTTAATCTACCGAGTACAGAAGACTAGGACATCTACGGATTCATTGCAGGAGCACTGACAGACAATCTTGCAGAGTATTTTTTGAGTATGTTTTTCGAAAACTGTCTTGAGATCTAGTTTGATAACCCATACACAACGGAAATATTTTACACATTGAAACTACAAACAGGCCTGATCTTAATGATGGTGTCAGTGTAAAGAGAGGGATTAGTGATCATGATATCCTAATGACTGTGGGTACAAAAGACAATAAATCAATCAAGGAGGCTAGGAGTGTGTTTCTGCTATAAAGAGCACATAAGCAGCTGTTAGTATCTCACTTAGACAATAAACTGACATTTAATTCCAGTATGATGGACAAAGAGTAATTATGGGCGAAGTTTAAACAGATTGTAAGTCATGGTCTGGAGAAGTATGTGCCTAGTAAGTGGATTAAGGACAGAAGAGATCTGTCCTAGCTTATCAACAAACATTTAGATAATGCTGAGAAAGCAGTTTGTTGCACTCTCAGTTCAAAAGAGAAAGTGCAAATGACAACAGACAAAGGTTAGCAGAAATTCATGTGTTAAAACAGTCTACGAGTGAAGCATAGAACAACCACCACTGTCATACTTTAGCAAAAGATCTGGCTGAGAATCTGAGAAAATTCTGGTCCTGTGTAAAAACTAAGCGGGTCTACGGCTTCTATCCAGTCACTTGTTGACCAGTATGGTGTGGCAGTAGAAGATAGCGAAAGGAAAGCCGTAATTTGATTTTACAAAGAGTACTCTATGCATTGGCCTCTTACTTAGCTCACAACATGAAGTCCCAAGCAAATGGAAGAAACTGCAAATGACTCCCATATGTAGGAGGGGTAAAAGGACAGACCCACAACATTACAGATCTTAACATTGCTTTGCTGCAGAATTCTTGAAAATATTCTCAGTTCAGATACAATAAATTTTCTTGAGATTGAAAGCTTCTATCCACAAATAAGCATTTAGAAACCATCAGCCATGCAAAACTCAGCTTGTTATTTTCTCTCAGTATACTGTGAATTTTAGCTGAATGGCAAAAGGCAGATTCCTTATTTCCAGATTTCCAAAAAGCATTTGATATGGTGCCCCATTACAGACTGTTAATGATAGTATGGACATAGGGAATAGTTTCCCAGATATGTGAGTGGCTCTAAGACTTCTTAAGCAATAGAACCCAGTAAGTGTTCATCAGTGATAAGAATGTCATCAGGAGTGCCCCAGGCAAGTGTGATAGGACTGCTATTATTTTCTATATAGATAGAAGATATGGTAGACAGCATGGGCAACAACCTGTAGCTGTTTGGTGCTGATGCTGTGATATACAGGAAAGTGTTGTCATTGAGTGGCTGTAGTAGGATACAAGAATTTCTTGTTGGAGTAATGAATGGCAGCTAGCTTTAAATGTAGAAACACGTAAGTTAACGCAGATAAGAAGGCCAAGCAAACATGTAATTTTCGAATACAGCATTAGTACTGTGCTGCTTCACACAGGTCACATCTTATAAATATCTGGGCATAATGTCGCTAAATGATATGAAATGGAACAAGTATGTGAGGACTGTGGCAGAGGAGGCAAATGGTCAATTTCAGTTCATTGGAAGAATTTTGGAAAGGTGCAATTGATCTGTAAAGGACCGCATATAGGGCACTAGTGTGACCTACTCATGAATACTGTTCTTCGGAATCCGCACCACAATGGATTAAAAGATGAAAAAGAGGCAGGCTGCTGGTTTTGTTACCTGTAGGTTTGAATTATATGCAAGCATTGCGGAAATGCTTCGGGAACTCAAATGGGGATCCCTGGACATAAAAAATGTTCTTTTTGAGGAATACTACGCAGAAAATTTAGAGAACATTAATTTGAATCTGACTGCAGAATATTTCGACTGCCATCAACATACATTTCACGTAATGACCATGAAGACAAGATACGAGAAATTAGGCCTTGTACGGAGGCAGAGAGGCAGATGTTTTTCACTCACTGTATTTGGGAGAGGACCAGGATATGAAACTGCTAGTAGATGTACAGAGTACCCCCCACCACGCATCACACAGTGGCTTGCAGAGTATATACGTAGATGTTTATTATTAGAGGACACGATTGCCTTGCTTAAAAGATGATGATGATATGAAGAAGAGGAAGAGGAAGAAGAAAAAGAAGACTGGGGGAAATTGAAAAACCATAATCATTATAACAGCAAAGGACCTGATCTCTTTTCACAAGAAACCAAACACCCTCAGTGGAAGCAAGAACATGAGGATGCACTAGAAGACAGAATAAAGGCATTTCAAAGTTACAATTGGAACAAATCAGAAGAAGCACAGAAGCAATTCCTCAATGTTCGCAAACAAACTTCCAAGCTCTTAAGATAAAATAAATAAAAATATGTCAATGACCAACTGGAGTCAATTGAAGACAACTTCAAAATTTATAACAAGCACCTTTGTGAACCAATTCAAAGGGTACTCACTACAAAACTTCTGATTTCCAAAACAAGATGGTAAATCAGCCTTGAAAAATAAAGAAAATGGCCAAGAACTAGCAACATAAGAAATAGTTTATTCACATATCAAGACACACAAAAACAACAAAGCATCATGGGAGGACAGAATTGTAGCTGAACTCTTGAAAATTTTAGGCCCAAACTCACTCAAGGATATTACATAAGTGATCCAAAACATTTGGCAAACTGAAAAAAATCTTTGATGACTGGAAGATTGCTCTAATCCATTCATTACGTAAGAAACACAATAAATCATATGTAAACAACTACAGAGGTATCTCCCTTCTACTGGTTACCTACAAAATCCAATCAGCTTGTCTCTTGAATAGAGCACATAAGCAATTAGACTAGTGACATCATAAGACACCACTCGTGCAATGGCCGTCAAAAGCCCGCCAGGGCAAATGTTAGTATCTGCGGACCCCTAAGGTATAGTGCCAGCTGGGCAGTTTACCCAAATAAAGCACCACACCTCTTCCTCTGGGAAGACTACACGACAACAGCGCCCTCTCCAGTGCTGGTATAAAGAACAGATACTACAGCACTCTGGGGCCAGTTTGTCATTGCAGATCATCTCCTCAGTTCAACAGCTCACCTGCATGGGACAGTGGCTGCCAACATTGTCATAGTTGGGTCTACAAGAACGAGCACAGCAACAATGGCAGTTTGTTGTTGAGTTGGCAGGAGACTTTACTCAGAGATTGGAAAGGCTTGTAGTGTTCCACATGGCTGCTTTCCAAAAGGAAAGTAAATGCGTGTGATTATCCAATCATAACCTTGTCTACTGATATTCTGTACTGTGTCAAGCTACCCTGGTCTGTCTCCTGTTTATTAGTCTATGAGTTACTGTTGTGACCACCCAAGATACTTGAGCTTCACTCCAAGTTTAAACACAGCCAAAACCTCTAAGACAGACAGAAGCTAAACAATGTCAAAGTTAGCGTAAGGAGGGCTATGCGTGAAGCGTTCAATGAATTCGAAAGTAAAATTCTATGTACGGACTTGACAGAAAATCCTAGGAAGTTCTGGTCTTACGTTAAAGCAGTAAGTGGCTCGAAACAGCATATCCAGACACTCCGGGATGATGATAGCATTGAAACAGAGGATGACACGCGTAAAGCAGAAATACTAAACACCTTTTTCCAAAGCTGTTTGACAGAGGAAGACGGCACTGCAGTTCCTTCTCTAAATCCTCGCACAAACGAAAAAATGTCTGACATCAAAATAAGTGTCCAAGGAATAGAAAAGCAACTGGAATCACTCAACAGAGGAAAGTCCACTGGACCTGACGGGATACCAATTCGATACTACACAGAGTACGCGAAAGAACTTGCCCCACTTCTAACAGCCATGTAGCACAAGTCTCTAGAGGAACGGAAGGTTCCAAATGATTGGAAAAGAGCACAGGTAGTCCCAGTCTTCAAGAAGGGTCGTCGAGCAGATGCGCAAAACTATATACCTATACCTCTGGCGTCAATCTGTTGTAGGATTTTAGAACATGTTTTTTGCTCGAGTATCATGCGGTTTTGGAAACCCAGAATCTACTCTGTAGGAATCAACATGGATTCCGGAAACAGCGATCGTGTGAGACCCAACTCTCATTATTTGTTCATGAGACCCAGGAAATATTAGATACAGGCTCCCAGGTAGATACTATTTTTCTTGACTTCCGGAAGGTGTTCGATACAGTTCCGCACTGTCGCCTGATAACCAAAGTAACAGCTACGGAATATCAGACCAGCTGTGTGGCTGGATTGAAGAGTTTTTAGCAAACAGAACACAGCCTGTTGTTATCAATGGAGAGACGTCTACAGACATTAAAGTAACCTCTGGCGTGCCAAAGGGAAGTGTTATGGGACCATTGCTTTTCACAATATATATAAATGACCCAGTAGATAATGTCGGAAGTTCCATGCGGCTTTTCGCGGATGATGCTGTAGTATACAGAGAAGTTGCAGCATTTGAAAATTGTAGCAAAATGCAGGAAGATCTGCAGCGGATCGGCACTTGGTGCAGGGAGTGGCAACTGACCCTTAACATAGACAAAGGTAATGTACTGCGAATACATAGAAAAAAGGATCCTTTATTGTATGATTAAATGATAGCGGAACAAACACTGGTAGCAATTACTTCTGTAAAATATCTGGGAGTATGCGTGCAGAACGATTTGAAGTGGAATGATCATATAAAATTAATTGTTGGTAAGGCGGGTACCAGATCGAGATTCATTGGGAGAGTCCTTAGAAAATGTAGTCTATCAACAAAGGAGGTGGCTTACAAAACACTCGTTTGAACTATACTTGAGTATTGCTCATCAGTATGGGATCCGTACCAGATCGGGTTGACAGAGGAGATAGAGAAGATCCATAGAAGAGCAGCACGTTTCGTCACACGGTTATTCGGTAACTGTGATAGTGTTACGGAGATGTTTAGCAAACTCAAGTGGCAGACTCTGCAAGAGAGGCGCTCTGCATCGCAGTGTAGCTTGCTTGCCAGGTTTCAAGAGGGTACGTTTCTGGATGAGGTATCGAATATATTGCTCCCCCCTACCTCCCGAGGAGATCACGAATGTAAAATTAGAGAGTTTCGAGCGAGCACGGAGGCTTTCAGACAGCCGTTCTTCCCGCGAACCACTGGAACAGACAAGGGAGGTAATGAAAGGGAGGTAATGACAGTGGCACGTGAAGTGCCCTCTGCCACACACCGTTGGTTGGCTTGCAGAGTATAAATGTAGATGTAGATGAATTAGAAGCCCAATAAGCAGAATTCAGACCAAACAGGTCACTCCCAGAACAAATTTTTAACCTCAAAGCCAGACTCAAAATGCGAGTCCTCAGGCGAAAACCTATGTATGCATATTTGTAGATTTAAGAAAGGCATACAGCTCAGCAGACAGAGCCTCACTATTCCAAATTTCAGAAGAGCAGGGACTAGATTCCAAGAACTCATGAAACAAACACTAATTGGCAGGAAATCTGAAGTAAAATTTATAGGGAAAAGCTGAGAACCCTTAGACATTCAAATGGGCGTGAGAAAATGGTATGGACACTTTCCTATTCTGTTTAACATTGTCCTAGACAAGGTTGTGGAAGAATGGGAGGAAGAACCCAAGAAATTTGGGTTTTGGAAGCCACTTCTACTGGGCTTTCCCAAAAATAACTTCTATACACAATACCTCACATTTGCAAACAACCTGGTGATATCCACAGAGGACAAAGAGACTGCTGTCAAACAGCTGGCACACTTATAGAATGTGCAGAAAAAGTAGGGTTACAGACCTCATAGAGAAAACTGAATGTTAATTTTCAAAGACAGACACTACAAGCCTGAAAACAAAATTTGGTAAAATCAACAGGGTCCTCTACTTTAAATACCTCAGAGAATTTGCTTAACTGACAGGCCTTGAAAAAATCTCTCACCTCCAAAAATTCAAAAAAAGCATTTAGAATTAGCCCAAAACCTCTACAACAAAATACCCTTCCAAAGAACCCCAGAAAAGAAAACACAAGACCAATCAGCATTCTGAATGAGACAAAGTAGGAAAATAGAAAGTTACATCCGAGCAACCTAAACAAAAACAGTACAGTCAAAAGTGCTGGAAGAAAATACACACTCCTTCAGAAAGAATACAAGCTTAATGGTACAACAAGAAGAACCTAAGAGAAGCTGATTGAGTTATTTTCTTAACATCTTCCATTTATTGGGAGTATTCGATAATAATAGTAATAATAATGATGATGATGAGGAGGAGGAGGAGGAGGAGGAGGAGGAGGAGTACCTGAATGCAAATTATCTAACCTCAGATTCTCCTTTGACAGTGTCTTGAGTTCTTTCAGTTTAATAAATCCAAGTGAGTCTGCAATTTGCTACATAATTTAGGGTGTGTTCTATGTTGTGAATAAATGTGGGGATATAAGTACACACCTTTCTAGGCTTGAGAAAGTCATTCCTTTATCTTTTTGTCAATGTGTGTCCACAGCTGCACCGAACCAACTATCATAGCAAGAAAATATAAGCCTTTGATGGAACTCCTGATATAATAGCCAACTAAGTGAACTGTTTGCCTGGAGTGATACTAATAGATTTTCAAAATAAGCACTGCTAGGCCAAGTAGCATGGCCAGTACAGTCAGTTACAGGAGTGATTTTGTGATATTGTAACTGTGCTTGTTAACACACTGTAGCCCATGTCCAAGCATAGTTTGGACACAACTGTGTTAAAAGACTGTGCCTGAGTATAGATTGGGTTACAATTTTCTCAACATGTGCACCATCTACTGCTCAAAAACTGTAGTTGCTGTATATGACAACAATGAATGGTAGTCTCACTGCCTGTCCTCTGAATGGTGCTGCCTTCTGTTGTCAATTTATAGAATTATTTCAAAAGAAACATTAGTGAACGTAACAGCTATTGTAGCAAACAGCTGAGCCAATATAACCACACTGATGTCATTTCATGTGTGTACTCATTCACAATTTGCTATAATTCTGCTACAAATATGTCGTTTGTTGAATGAGTAACAAATTTTGGAAGCTCATGAGGAAGAAACTGTTCAATAACTCACTAAGGGTTATTATACATTCTAGCACCATAACTTGAAATTTGTAATCTATGAAAGAACAAAAGTATTATGTAAAATAAATCTTGTAGCTTCGTCCTTTTTTTAGTATGTATTACTCCTGAAGATACATCAATTCCACAAGTGCCAATAACACTCTAAATAACTGCATAAATACATGTTTTCCTAGGCCAGCCTGCAAAGTGTTAGATCAAGTCATCATGACACACATCAGAGGGAAATTAGTTTTATTGCCAACACATATCCCAAATATGATGCAAAACCAAGTATGTTCATCTGTCCAGTTACTTTCTATATTGATAAATTGGCCACTGAAAAATTTACCTACGGGACGTATCTAAGACGATATTATCGATCATCAGTAATAACATACTCATTTTGGAGTCACTGCATTTTGTAACTTTACTATCTTTGCCAGATATTGACAAGAGCAGAGACAAGGAAAAATTGGCGTCATTGGAAGGACATCACAAGCAAGCAATGCAATGCTCAGCCCTACATGCCAACAGAGCCACCTGGGCTGACCCACAGACAGCTGTTTTTTTTCTTTAAATTGCAACTTCAATATTGCCAAAATCAATATTACATTGCTTGTGGATGTGATTACCGCTTGAGTTGCTTCTTGGATGGCCTTATGTTGGTAACTGACACATTTGAAAAAAGTGGACAGAAATGTTTGGCTCATGATTACCAAAGACAATGATCGTACTCTTGGCAAACTGGTGATTCACATATTTTCACATTCTCGTTTGTATAGGAACTGACAGCAAGTGTCAAATTATTAGTATAATATAACTGCATTCTTATGACACAAAACTAATGACAATACAGCCTAAGAATAAATTTTGACTGCTTCGAGAATGATGCTAGTGTTTTTAATAAGTTTTTTGCTGTTTTCATTTCTGCTACTTGCCATTACTTTAGCTCTCAATTCATACGCTGTACTCATTAAGCTATAAATTCCATTCAACAGATTCTAAATTTTACTTCAATTTCACTCAAGATACCAATGTCATCAGTGAATCTTACCACTGATTTACTTTCACCTTGAATTATAATCCCACTTTTGAACATTTCTTTCATGTCCGCCATCTTTTCTTCGATGCATAGGTTGAACAGTAGGGGCAAAAGACTACATCCCTGTATTACAATCTTTTTAATCTGAGTACTTCATTCTTGGTCTTCCAGTCTTATTGTTCCCTCTTGGTTCTTGTACATATTGGATATTATTTGTCTTCCCCTATAGCTCACCCCATTTTTCTCAAAATTTCGAACATCTTGCACTATTTGACATAGCTGAACACTTTTCCCAGGTTGACAAATCTTAACAATGTATCTTGAATTTTCTTTAGTCTTGCTTTCATTGTCAAATGCAATGTCAGAACTGCCTCTCTGGTGTCTCTAATAAACTGACAGTTACCTAACACACCCTCAGTTTTATTTTCCATTCTTTTGTATATTATTCCTGTCGGAAATTTGGTTGGAATAGCTGTTAAGCTGATTGTGCGATAATTCTGGCATCTGTTGGCTTTTGCAATCTTTGCAATTGTGTGGATGATGTTTTTCCAAACGTCTGATGGTATACTGTCTCATACATTACACACACACACACACACACGCGCACACACACACACACACACACACACCAATGTGAATAGTCATTTTGTTGTCACTTCCCCCAATGATTTCAGACATTCCGAAGGAATATCTATCCTTTATACGTTACTTGATTCATGATTCAAGTTGTCCAAAACTTTTAAATTTTGATTCGAACACTGGAGCTTCCATCTATTACTTGTGACTCCTGTTTCTTCTTCTATCATGTCATCTGACAAGTCCTCCCCTCATACAGGCCTTTAATATACTCTTTCCACCTATTTGCTCTCTCTCTCTTCTGCATTTAACAGTGGAATTCCCATGGCACTCAATGTTACCCTCCTTCACCATAGGTTGTCTTGACTTTTCTGTATGCTGAGTCAGTCCTTCCGACAATTATTCCTGTTTTGGTTTCTTCACAGATTTCATGCAGCCATTTGACCATAGCTTCCCTGCACTACCTATGTATTTCTTTCGTAAGTGATTTAGATTTCTGTATTCCTGACTTTCCATGCACGTTTTTGTACTTCCTCCTCTTTTCAGCCAACAGAAGTATTTCTTCTTACACCCATGGTTTCTTTGTAGTTGCCTTCCTTGCACCTATGTTTCTCTTCCAAACTTCTGTGATTCCCATTTTTAGAGATGTTCATTCCTCTTTAACTGAACTGCCTACTGAGCTATTCATTATCGCAGTACCTATAGCCTCAGAGAACTCCAAGCAAATCTCTTCATTTCTTACTACTTCTGTATCCCACTTCTTTGTGCACTGATTCTCCCTCACTAGCCTGCCCTTCGTCATTAGTAAATTGTGATTTGAGTCTATATGTGCTCCTTGGTATGTCTTACAATTCCATATATGATTTTGGAATCTCAGTGTGAATCTTCCAGTATCTTCTGGCCTTTTCAAAGTATTCATGAACTTCTTTTGATTCTCTAACAGAGTACTCACAGTTAATAACTGATATTTTTTGCAGAACTCAATTAGTCTTTCTCCTCTTTCATTTCTACTACCAAGCCCATACACTCCCATAACCTGTTCTTCTACTCCCTACCCTAAAAGTAGTGATGTGGGCCGGGCAAATGCCCAGTGGGCAGAACATTTATAAATGGCCATTTGCCCAGCAATTACCGAAAGCAGTTTTAAATGCCCAAAATCTGGGCTTTTTTAAATAAGTTTTTACTGCTATAATGTATAATTCATCAATTAAAATAAGGGATGGAACAATACTCTCAATATTAAAAGTTAGTAAATGTTTACATTTAAACATGTGAATGTCATTCACTGCCTTTGTTACTAAGAATGAAAGGAAAGAAGAGAGGAGCATGTTTTGTTTACTAGCATTCCAATTTGTTTTATCAAGGAAGGGCACATGTTACTGACAGTTCCTTGTCATTTACAATGTCCTTGTTATTTTTACCAGTTCTAATTCTCTCTCGTATGCATTCCGGGCATTTGTCCATGAATTCATCTTGCGCATTTGCACAAACTTGTAAATGCCCAGGCATTTTACATCAGTACCTACCACTGCATTCCAACCTCCCATGGCCATTAGATTTCCCTCACCCTCTATGTACCTTATTACCCATTCTGTATCCTTATATATTTTATCTCTTCACCAGCTGCTTGCAGTGTTGGTAGGTAACTTGAACTACTACTACTACTATCATCATCATCATCATCATCATCATCATCATCATCATCATCGGTCTGCTGTTGATTCTGATGAGAACAACTCTATCAATAAACTGCTCAATGTAACTCTGTCTGTGCCCCACCTTCCTATTTGTAAGGAATCCTACTCCTGTTATCCATTCTCTGCTGCTGCTGATGATGATATTGTCTTATACTCATCTGAGCAGAAATCATTGTCTCCTTTCCATGTCATTTCAGTGAACTCCACTATATCCAGATTGAGTCTTTGAATTTCTGTATTTTAGAATTTCTAGCTTCCCTACCACATTCAAACTTCTGACATTCCATGCTCCAATTCGTAGAATATTACCCTTTCATTGGTCTTTCAATCTTTTTTTTCATGGTCAACTCCCTCCTCGGCAGTCCCCTTCTGGAGATCAAAATAGGGTGAATACTCCAGAATCATTTGCTAATGGAGAGAACACCACCACACTTCTTCAATTACAGGCCATATATCCTCTGGATACACTTTGTGTGTCTTTACTGCAGTTATTTCCATTGCCTTCTGCATCCACATGCTGTTGACTGCTGCTGATTTTTCCAACTTTTAGGGACAGGTTACCACCCTGAGGGCAAGAGAGTGCCCTGACTCTCTACCCACTCTTCTGACCTTTCTCACAAGGCCATTGTTATACAAGACAGTGGAAACATTCAGCCTATTTTGGACATGTTGAATGTGAAAGCAATACCATACAGTACTGCACTGGGTGAAATCAATGACAAACACTTTTTACACACCAACACACTGGAGCAGTTGGCCAGTTTTGAAGTTGATCAACAACTCATTTATATTATTTGAATTCGCCCCATCAGCTCATGTGTGGTGCATCTGTCTAGGTTGTTAATATTCAATCTTATCGATAAAAAATTGTAAACATGACCGAATGTAAAATTTGGAGTCATGTTTAATTAAGGAATCTCCTACACGAAACTAATATGATGTACTAATTTTTACAACATACATTAACTAATTCCTTCAGGAATTGAAAAATTAAAAGCAACTAATTAATTTTTCTTATGTAGCAGTAGTTAATAATGTATTGGCCTACTTACAGTGCCCACAACCAGCAGCCTCGTCTTCTACAATTTTCACTTCCAGCTGCTCATCGGAGAAAAGGGCAGCTTCCAGTTGTGGGATTTGTGTTTCTGTTTCATCGTGCAACTGGATAATGAACTGAGAACAGTGAGACACAATATCCAACATTTCTTTAAACTCCTTTATCAGATTCTCTAGCTCAGGGATGTATGGTGACAGATCTGCAGGACCTTCAAGACGACGTGCATTTAAAGTTTCTTCTGCTTGCCTAAGCAAATTATTCAGGAAATCTTCTGGAAACCGCCCATTCTACAACAGCAATTTAAGTGGCATTTTACATCTTTATATATAGTATTGCAACATTGTACAATTTACAACTGTATATTATTATCTGTGGCAAGAGAACTGAGTGCTGATCAACTATCCTTCATACTCAAGCAACAAACTTAATTTAAGATGCCTCGTAAAAATGTCTAAAATGTGAAAAAATTATGAAAAAGTTTTCAAATGCTTCCATGAAGGATTTATCTAACAATCACAGGCCTCACCCAGTGCCAAACTAGATGCAGAGGAATAAATGTATGTAACAAGTAAGCTCCCCCAGCACAGCAAAAGCCAGACTCGAAAATGATTTCACAGGGAATCCCAAAGATAACTGTTCTGTATCAATACAATTTTTTTTTTTTTTTTTTTCAATTCACCTGAGAATATAAAATATCATGCAGTTTAATTTGCAGATGATGCATTTGTAATAACTGAAAATGGAACAATAAAACAAATTCCCCAAATAATCACTGATACTAAAAACAGTTTAGAATATTAGTTTATCTAAATGGATTAAAATTAAAGATGACAAAGCCCAATTAATACTTTAAAACCAAGCAATCCAAAACAACGAACTCCCAAATTACCAACAAAAATCAGTAAGTTAGGGAAGTAGATAATGTCAAATTCCTGAGGACATCTGTGGAAGAAAATATTTATCAGCCTTACAGCCTATTTACCAAAAAAAAAAAAAAAAAAAAAAAAATGAACTGTCTTCAGACACCATTATAATGGTAGTACCCAAAATAATACTCTTCACTCAGAGCATTCCAAGAGCTATGGTTGAAGAGGACAATGTTCGTCTAACTGCTGCAAGATACAGAGGTTGGACAAAAATATGAGGGCACCAGAAATGAAACACATTACCATGCCTAGTACAGCATAGGAAACCCGATGAAAGACCTTCCAGTTGTCTCCAGACGGGTGAATGCAGGTATTGTATGGTTTCAGGACTATCTTATACCATTCTTCCTGCAAAACAGTGGTCGAGTTCAAGTAATGATGGTGGAGACTGATAGCGATCATGCACGTTTTTCTCCAAAGCAGACCACAAAGGCTCAATAATACTGAGAGCTGGTGACTATGGTGGCCATGGGAGATGCGACACTTCATCCTCGTTCTCACGAAACCAGTCCTGGATTATGTGAGCTGTATGAACAATAGCAGTGTCTTCCTGGAACATAGCATCACCATTGGTGAAAAAACATTGTATCATGGGATGGACCCGGCCAGCCAAAATCGTCACATAAACCTTGGCATTAATGGGACCTCACCAAGTCCCCATGGCACTCATTGAATCCACGATAAAGTTGAAACTTCCTGGCAGATTAAAACTGTGTGCCCGACCGAGACTCAAACTCGGGACCTTTGCCTTTCGTGGGCAAGTGCTCTACCATCTGAGCTACCGAAGCACGACTCACGCCCAGTACTCACAGCTTTACTTCTGCCAGTATCTCGTCTCCTACCTTGCCTTGCCCGCGAAAGGCAAAGATCCCAAGTTCGAGTCTCGGTCAGGCACACAGTTTTAATCTGCCAGGAAGTTTCATATCAGCGCACACACCACTGCAGAGTGAAAATCTCATTCTGGAAACATCCCCCAGGCTGTGGCTAAGCCATGTCTCCGCTATATCCTTTCTTTCAGGAGTGCTAGTTCTGCAAGGTTCGCAGAAGAGCTTCTGTAAAGTTTGGAAGGTAGGAGAAGAGATACTGGCAGAAGTAAAGCTGTGAGTACCGGGCGTGAGTCGTGCTTCGGTAGCTCAGATGGTAGAGCACTTGCCCGCGAAAGGCAAAGGTCCTGAGTTCGAGTCTCGGTCGGGCACACAGTTTTAATCTGCCAGGAATTTTCATATCAGAGCACACTCCGCTGCAGAGTGAAAATCTCATTCTGGGCACGATAAGGTTGCCCAAATTATCATAGAATCTTGCCATATTTCATTCTTGGGAGATAAACTTGGTCAAAAATTAGAAAGGGTGTGAAAGATGACTCAGAAAACAAAATTACTTTTTTTCATTTTTTCTTTTATAGTTTCAACACCAAGTTTTTCTGTTACGTGTATTTGCATCACTGATGAATGGTTTTGTAATTTCAGCTTACTCTGTTAATTGCCAGCTTATGGAGCTCTCTTCTAGACAGGGCTCACGAGTATGACTTTCATTTCTGCCATGACTATTGCTACTGCCTTCTGCTCATTATTGATCACAATCATCTTCAATGACTGCCGGCCATGATCATTTAACACACACTTTTGTCTGCTCTGTGACTTGACGAATGATGCTTTCCCTTCGATACCTGTATGCGGTATGAACCTTAGATATGGTGCCTCTTGAAACATCGGACACTTTGGCTTCCTTGCTTATGGAAGCAACCACCATACAGCATCAACAGTTTCCTCATGTTCAAATTCACATAGTTCCAATGTAACGCAATCACATCTGTATAGAACACTTTTATGACAACTGACACTTGCAACATATTGAGGTCACTACACAGGTGCCGCTCATGGTCAAATACAACAGCACACCCTACAGGCTGGGCTAATATCTGCATTCATGCAAAAGCAAGCATTTCTCGTGGTGTTTCTACATTTTTCTCCATGTTTAATACTATCTAACTGCATGTTAATTCTTCCCTAGCCTGCCATCTGAAGGTATCTGGAATTTCAACTGTTTGTATCGAACTCTCGATACTTCTGCAAGAGCCAACAGAGTGAACTTTTGGCTGAAGAAAGGTATAAGGAATGCCTTTCCCCACAGAGAGAATCAAATGTGTATCATGACACCAATCAACCAACTGGTCAAAAGTCTCCAGACAAAAGCTGCTGTTGCTAGTGTCACAGAAAATCTTCTTTCGAGAATGCTTCCCAGTAAAAAGGCAGAATTTGTTTCATTTGTTCTTGTAATTTTTCACAAGCCACAACTCTGACATAATTAATGAATCACGTACTGAAAAATACCAAAAGCTGCTACATAGATAATTTTACTTCTGTCAATAACCACATGTAGGAGAGAGAAATCTACAATTACACCTTGTAATTACGTACCAATATTTGTAAAGATATAGTTGCTATTGTACAGCATAGAATTCAAGTAAGTTTACAAACATGTGCAACAGAACTTTATAGTGGTTAGTGACATGCCTGACGTAATCAGTCATTGCAGGAGACTACTATAATTTTGAACTGTAGTCTTTTTATGAAAACTTATTTACTTGCCACGTAACTATGTTGACTCATCAGTGGATTACTAGTTTTGGCAATATAAACAGCCGTCTTCAGCTCGAAAATCAATCAGTTACTCTGTTGCAGCCAAAATGGCATTAAACCATGGAACAAAATTATGCGGTGTGCATCTGTTTTGTTCATAACATAGAAATTTTAAGTTGTGTATGCATAATGTTGGCATATCCGGCATGTTACTGTAATGTCTTGACTTTCTTATGCACACTGTGTGTTCATGTAATGGAATGGTTTGATCACTGTTTGATGTGGCTACCACTGTCCAGTTTTATTGATCTGACAGTGGAAATTTATATTGCTAAAATTAGTGATGTACTGAACATGTTAAAAAAGCAATCTTGGCACATGTAAGTTTTCGTAAGAAGACTACAGTGGAGAATTTTGTAGACTGCATAAACTGTGATGGTACAGTACACATATAATTTCACATACAATTTAAAAAAGCACTGTAGAATAACACTTGTTTAATCAACTCCCTTTCACATATTATATAACTGTATGTATTGTAAAACATTTTGTACATGGTAATACAATTACTTTATTTAGCTAGGAAGGCTCCTAGTTTTACGTGACACTGTGCAGACATATCTGCTTAGTTTAAACACTAATCCACAGAGAGGTGGTGTGGCGCAGTTATGCTATTTATAGGTCTGATATTAATCTTCATCACCTTAAATGTTGATTTTTCTTCAGAATAGCAAATCAAATGCTATTCAATCCGCTATTCACTTCAGAAGAGCCCAATTGTCCCCCCCCCCCCCCAATATTATCACCAACTTTTCCTCCCTGTTTGCTGTTTGCAGATATCTCTTCTGCCAGCTCAGGGGTAGAGGTCACGCAAAATGATGAGGCCTGTATCCGCACAAACAGTGTGATAAAGGAAGGTGGGAGGGCAAAAAAAAACCTCTTTTGGTAAATTTACTATAAGGGGAAAAGTTTATAAAGAATCAGCATGAGAAAATACTAACCAACATGAGTGGCATAAAAAAGATGGACAACTTACTTCTCACAGCTGTTCAACTACAATGATTCATAGTTTTACTTCAAATTTCACAAACCTGATAGAACAGCAAGCAATAAATTAACGAATAACAAGGCTTGGGATGAAGACCAGATATACAATGAGGTATTAAAGAATGGAGAACCTGAACTGGAATTAGAAGTACATTCTTTAACAGACCAAATCATGCCTGCAGACTGAAAAACCAAAATAATATGCTCATATTTAAGAAGAATATCCCCCTGTCTGTGATAACTACAGAGGGATCGCTTTACAGGATGTCACTTATAAAAGCCTAGCAATATGCCTATTCAACAGACTGCTCCCAACAACAGAACTAATTGTTGACTACCAATGCAGTTTCTGCAAAAATACATTCACATTAGATCATTTATTTACTCCATGACAGCTTAATTAGAAGGTGTGGGAAATCAATGCAGATGCCCATATATTATTTCTAATTTCATGAAGGCCTACAACAGCATGCACTGACATATACTCCTAATATAATAAGGAAATCTAATATACCAACAAAGCTAACCACATTGATTAGAATGTTTACAAACAAAAATTTGTCATATAAAGACGACTGTAGGAGAAACTGAAAATTTTAAGAATTTCACTGGGCTTAAGACAAGGGGACGCCATTTCACCAATTTCATTTAACACTTAATAGGAAGAATGATTTTTATTAGTTAACTGGAAGTATGTATCTGACAGACATGGTAACGAAGAAAGCGAAATACATGTTGCTTTCTCACGAAGTAGGATTTTCATCTGTTAGTACAATGAACAAACTGAACAATAACTCCATAAACCCCCTTAACATATAACAATTCTATAATTACTTACATGAATACTCATATAATGGAACTCTTTTAGAAAAAACACCACCACCACCACCACCACCACCACAAACAACAACAACAACAACAACAGTTGAATTTGGAAAAAAATTTCTGAAATTTATGCTGATTTGTCTTCCTCTTTCTGTATTTCTCTTGTTTCAGGGTCATCAAATCACAGAGTACCAAGATTTGAAACCGCTTTACTAGCATTGCACCTCTAAATGTAGGTCTTCCAATACAGTCAGTAGAGACAAATGATACCATATCTTCGTGCCTAGACTTTAGCATACAAAGCACCATAAGTGCTTTTATTTCATACAGATCAGCAGATTTGTAGTTATTTTGCTCATGTACTTCAATCCTGTTTCTGTACCATTCCAGTTTAATATTTTCCCATTTCACAATTACTTCTATGAGTTTATCATCAAATATCAGAAGACCAACTATCTTCTATCTTAGGATTATCACCCAAATTTTTAACAACCCTTGTTTTACCTGGTATTACTCTGATTATGTTTTCATGAGATTCTCATCTAGCTTTAGTTGGTTCTTTTGATTCCCAACAAAATCCATTATTACCTTTGACAACAAAAATAACTGACATATCATTATGTGCTTGCTCACATGTGCAGAAAAAGTCAACACCTGCAACTCATTCTTGTTCATCAGAGGAAGGAAGATCTGGAGGTTGCTTTTTCTTGAGAAAAGGAAGGATCACAATTGGAATTCGTCAGAAAATAAATCCTCTACTTCCACATCTTCTACTTCACACATCCTTGCAAGTTTTGCTTAAAAATTTGGGTCATCCACTCCCAATACTTCTGTTTGTCTTCTTTTTCTGATGTAGGTAGAACCTGCTCCATTTTTTCCTCTAGTAAAACATTTTACAAAAATGCTAGAAGTGTAACTTAACTGAATGTCTAAGGGGGAAAGCAATTAGCTGCACATAGTTCAATGCACCAGAAGTAGGAGTATAGATTTCGAAATTTATGTCTAATAGACACGCAACAAAACTTGCGTTAATGGAAATGTGTGTCCCACACACACTGTGGTATTTGAGGAAACAACAATTACTTCATGTAGGACTTCGCAAACAATACTTTCGTTTGAATAGGCTCGAGATTCGCTGATAAACAGAAGCTCTTCATAGAATATTGATCTTGTTTGATCTATCACGCAATATTTGACTAGCAGCACTAGTGCAATGGATGGCGACATGAGAAACTACGAAATATAACAATACAATGCTCTGCTTAAAAAATTGACAACATTAAACTCTTATCAACTCTCAAACTGTTGTCTTTGAATAGGTCTGCAACAGAATTTCTCATACACATATAGATAACGTATACATGTATTTATGCTGCTTCTTAATTAAAGGTAACATTCAAAGGTGAAAATCTTGTCCTTCATAAACCATTACATGATTCTGAACCCATATCAGTAGATTATTTGCTTATGAGAAACTGACGATTTATGAAGTACACTGCATTGAAAATTAAGTAGCTGTTCACTTATTAGAATACTAGGGGGAAAACATTACCAGCTTTTAATGAACTTTAGAACATGGTAACATTCAGATGAAATGAAAAAGAAAAATTAATTACAAGTTAAATGTCTAGCAAACAAAATAAATCACATTAAACTGTCTATAATTGTTATCGCAAGAATAATTTATAGCAGAAAGACCCACTACGAAGATAGTACCAACAGATAGTACTAGATCCCGGGACGAGCTGTAGTTTGAGAATTGGACTGAATCATGATTGCAATCTTTTATTCACGTATTAACTGCTGTTGATACATATGACCTGAATCCTAGAATATATAGCCATCCATGTTTCATAGTAGTTCAAGCACAGCACTGCAAAAGGCTTGCAGGGTGAACATTGATTCGAGCTTACCCAAGAACTATAATTACTGTAGGGAGGGGAGTGGGGAGCGGCCAGAAGATATCGACTTATTGCCAACCATGTGAATTTACACTGCGTACTTTGGCTTTTTATGAACATCCACCATGCTTAAACTGTAGTTTGCCTGACTCCATTTGTACTCTAATTGGCTTTAAAATAGGCTAAATACTAAACAACAGCATACATTTCTAGAGGATATACTAAGTCTAGACTGGGGCCAGTGGCTTGCTTGCTTACTTGTTTAATGCAGCAATGTTGTCAACACTTACCATGACGTGTGGCACAAATAATAAGGGGATGTCATCAGCAGATTCTACACAGCCAATGAGAGAGTGGCGGGCAGACAGTAAGTTTTTGTAGCAAATGACATTGTTACATTCTCATGACAATACAGAAGTAAAATCCACTGTGTGTTCAAAAATAAAATAAAACACACCATATTTGAAAGAAACATCCAAATATTTGTGAGAACGAAGATAAAACTTTCACTGTTTCCTTGTTAGTATGATGACAAAAGTAGTGGTACGACCGATGACAGGCTAAACAAAAGAGGTAGTGAAGTAAAATTAATGTAAACAATCTTTTCATTTTATTTCTTCTTGTATTATCAAAATGGAGACAACCAATAAATGGCATGAGCTTAGAATAGGAGTAATAGTAACTTTTCAGGCACATAACTTACATTAATACATGCTTGTAACATTTTAGTAGTCTCACTATGTTAAAAAATAAATTTTTCTCACGGAGCTTCTTAAAAACGGGGAGGGTGGTGGTAGTGGTGGTGGTGGGAGGGGAGGGGGGTCTTATACTCAGGAAAATATGGCAGTTACAGGTAAGAACAAAGTTGACTAGTGTGGCATAAACAAGGTTTTAGAAAGACTTTCAAGTCCCCGTTGAGAGGTAGAGTTCTATGGCGAAGAGGCTGTGTGTTTGTGTGTGTTGTGATAGTGTAAAGAGAGTTGCATCAACAATGACAAGGCAGGTTGTTTTCTGTATTTTGGTAAGTAAGGAGAAAGTAAAAATCAACAGCCAAGATTGCTTTTTCATAGTCGGGGGCACTTGCTCCCGATGCCTCCTCCCCACCTGCAGCAGCGTTCATATGCGCCTGTTGTGTTTGCGGCATGTAAGCGCCACATCAACGAAATAAACTATTGCATAGTTAACATGTTAATTTCCCTATTAAGCATGCAATAATAAGAACTTGTAAAGGGATTGAAAGAATTAAATATATGTTTCAGTTGTTAGTAAAGTACAGTTTTGTGATCTTTAGTTTTCTTTAAGACCAATCACTTACTAAAGTAGTTAATTTTAAATATGGAAAGAGTATTATTTATGATCTGTTACATGGTTCAAATATAAGAGTCACCTAGTGACTGCAACACACTATACATATACAAGGGGAAAAAAAGTGATTTTGGCTGTTGAATGGTTTTTAGTAATTACAACAGACTGCTCTTCAATACTTTCGATATGAGAAAATTCTATGGGTAGAAGTTTATGGTGTTGTGACCCCTTACAAAGGGCCTATTATTTGAAGGGCTTTCTACAGCTCAGTATGAATGAAAGAAATTGAGTCATTAGAAACAGTTTTGTGTGTTGAAGAACCAGAGATCTGACATTGCCCTCTTCTACATCTTCCTCCATATCAAGTACTACAGTAGTGATTTCGATGATATTTTTCAGGAAGAACTGAGAAGCAATGCTGAAAGCGAGGAATTCATGACCAGAAAGGTTTTGGGTGGAGGGGGATGGGGGGATTAGGAGGAGGAGGAGGTGGTTGTTCCTTTGAGATTTGGGTTAGAACTGTTCTAGGTAGATTTTAATGTTCTCTAATTTGGTTGTGGCTTGGGACTGTATGGTGATGACTGGGCTCTTGAGGGCAAGAGGAACAGGGGTGAAGATGTGCTGGAATCAGGACAAGCTCAAGACTGAACTTACTGGCTAGGAGTTGTTTTTTGGTGTTTTTTTCTGTATATAATAACTGTGTTGGACGGGAAGAGGGACACCACTTTTGAGGTTTATGTTTCTCAATTCTAAGTATGAAATTGTACCACCAAGCAGCAAATGGCCTGATGAGTGGATTTTTTCATACTGGTAAAGTTAACAATGAGTTACTGCACTAGACGCACCATGCACTTTACACTGTTTATGTCTTTTTATTCTTCACTATATTTTCAGAATTGGCACCTTATTTTAGCATATTGGTAGCTCAACACTTGCCAGCAACATCCAGCTGATTCCAGATAAACATGATAAAATTTTTCTTGAGAAAGTAGTTTCATCAAACCTTTTACTAGTTTATCTTATGGTCTGGTTTTTATTGGTTTAATGTTTATATCTGTAGAAGATTAATGGTATCCTTCACTAATTTCTCTGGAAACCCTTCGTAGAAAAAGTTTTGTAGTTAATGAGGCACAAAAATTGAATGTCTGGTCACGTAAACTGGATTCCTGTGAAAAAATAAGCAAGGGCATCCCTGCAAATGTGTCATCCAAAGGTGGTCAGACTTATGGGAATAATTCTGTGTGTGGAAGGGATCTAGTACTGTTGACTGTTAGTGGGAGGATGTCCTTTGTGTGTGTCTGCTGAAGGTCTCATTAACGTCTTTAAGAGACAGGTACTATCCCCCAAACTTCATCTGCAAACTAGAATTTCTGTGTCACATCCTCAACCTCTTCCCCCGCCCCCCTCAAAAAATACACCACACCCCAAAAACTAACAACAAAGGAGCACCCTCCTCATCACCCAAGATCATCCCAGACTGGAGCAACTGAACCATATCATTCACCAGCACCATATCTATATCACTGTGCATGGAAATGAGAGATGTCTGCTGACTGTCCCTCCCACGCCTCCAAAAGTGGTAATATTACACTGCTCCTCACCCCCCCCCCCTTTCCAACCTACACAATATCCTTATCCATCCCCATGGTACACCCACTCCCAATCACATGCCACGAGGGTCATATCCCTGCGAAGACCCAGGTGCAAGGCCTGCCCTGTTCACGCATCTGGCACATTCTGTTCCAACCACTTTACAAGCTGATCCTGTACTGTCAGAGGCAGGGCCACAAAACTATGATCAAGAGCAGAGTTCATCATTCAGAAGCAGACAAAGCTGCTGAATGCAATATGCTCAATTTCAATGAGTGTTTCACAATGTGTGTCATCTGCATCCTTCCCCCTCAGTATCGGATTTTCTGAACTAAGTAGATGGAAGCCTACATTCTTCATTTACATAATCCTCCTGGCCCCAATCTCCACTAATCCCCTGTGCCCACATCCCGTTTCCCAGTCTCCCCTTCCTCTATTCTGTCACCCCTCCACGTCACTACCATCATGAACTGCACAAACTCACTGGTCCCTCCACCTGTGTGTCACATTACTGTCTCCTATACCTGCTGCCTCTCTCCAAGCCATTACTCACACTTATACACCCCCCCCCCCCCCCTCCATGACTCTTTTCTCCACTCGCCCAATCCACCCAACACTGCCCCTCCACCTGTATACATGCCAAACTGCAGTCCCACTATTGTGTACCAAGGTGGCACAATGTAGCTGTAGCCAAATGTCGGCACTATAAATCGAGAAAAGATTTGTACAAAAGCTAGCGAAGTCTTTATTCTTGTTTGTGTGACTATCAATGTCAAAGCCTCTACTATTTCGTATGTTGCTTCCTTGACTCCTAAATTATTTACATATTGCCTGATATTTCCAAACCATATTTATTTCTTGTATCAGAGTGTGTTATCATTTCTGTAACATTCCTGCACCTTTTATACCTGGCTACTATCCACCTCAAGTGATGATTGGCAGGCAGCCAGGAGCATCTGCTGGTGTGAGCCAACAGCTGGTGCTTATTCAGACAGCCAGGCCCTAGGTTATGTGACCATACTGCCTTGGCAAAGTGTCCGTAAGCAGGAGGTAGCCAAATGGCCAATGTTCATTGGAACAATGTGATTCAAACAAACCTGCACTTGATACAGTGCTTCTCTAAATCCAATCTCCTCATTATAAGGAAGGTCATAGACTGTCATGTAACATTAAAGACTTAGTTCAAAGATTGTCTGTAAGCTGCCTCCCCATAGAGGTGAATTACAATTCACTAGGTTGCTTCTCTTCTTCTTCTTCTTCTTCTTCTTCTTATTTTTCTTATTTATTATTGTTATTATTATTATTAGTGATTTAAGGTACTAGGTGGTGACATAATTAGTGTCCTTGCTTGGCGTAAATAACAATGATGTGGGTCAAAAGCTACTAAAAACAAAAATAAAATTTAAAACCAAGTTATATCCCCACACAAAAATAGACAGATATCCAGAAACAGTTAAAAAAAGGGGGGGGGGGGGGGGCAGATGACAATGGCTGGGTGAGTACTTAGAAATAATGGGTGACTGGGCTGCACTGCAACACATTAAATCTCACACCCAATTTTTTGGTAAGTAGTACTGACATGAAAGAAAATCTCAACACACACTCACCTCATTATCAGTTAAAGCAGAGCTGCTCATGTGGGAGCTACAGATCTGTCTACAGGTCACAGGTAATCATAAAATATACTCAACATATATTGTATCGAGAGCTGTGTTCCACACCTGTGCCATTCTGCGGGTTCCTCGTGACGTAAGAGAAATCCACAAGTCAAAGGATTGTAAAGTTCTACTGGCTCAGTTCTTCATGGTCAGAAGGAGTGAAGCCACTATTGCTCTGAACGTTTCAATGAATGCAGCTCATTATTCTTCACTTCCAGCCACTAAGTCTCCCACCAACACACTATCTTCCACTTCACAAATGTGGTAACAGTCTGTGAGGGACTAAACAGCATGCAGGACGTGGAAAGGAGCAAGCCTCCTTGGCAACTGCATCAGAAAATTCATTTCCCTGGACCCCAACATGCCCTGGAACTCAACAGAAAGTAATTTCTGAATCGTTCCTCTGCAAGAGAAGAACATCCCACACTTCTTGCACCATACAATCTACTAGGTACAACTGCTCAAAGCTAGAAGGGGATAGAGCAGATGAGGAATTCCTTTCCACGGTGATGTCTCATATGCTCTAGTGCCCTTAGGATAGCAAACAAATTGAAAACTGCTCTGGGAACCCCATTCTAAGGAAAATGTTTGGGAACGTGACAGAGCAGCTGATAAAATTTCCCTGTTCGCAACCATCCACATAAATGTAAAATAAAATCCGAGTGTTGATTTAAAATCTCATTAAATTTTATTTTAAAAATATAATTTGGAGTATAATGCTTACTGTAGATAGTCGTACAAGACATACCGTGGGCCTCTGTACTAGCTAGGGGATCTACTCCACCTTTGGCTGGACTCTAATTCACTCCACCTGTAACAACTCAAGGCTCTCCCTGAAACAGTCCCAAATGGCCTAACTGTCCACAGAAGATTATGAAATAGCCATTCAAGTGGTGGCTGTGCAATGGAGTTGGATGCTGGCAATTTTGGAACAGGCAGGAGCCCTATATGCTTGGCGTGCCCACGAGGAGACGTCAAATAGTCAGTGGATGCTCACCAGCTTCTGCACACTGGCTAGCAAATGAACTCGTGCAACAAGCTCCTGTTGACAGCTTAATATCCTCATGGTGAATCGTGTCCAGCATGTTTAGGTATGAAGCACAAAGTCACATATAAATCTGACATCCATATTCAATCCGGCACCTCACAAAAGTTCTATGATGCTGGAGCAGAAGGGCATTTAAGGATTGTTAAAACCTTGAGGCACCTCAATTTAGTTCTTTAGGGTGTGGTAGCCACATTAGCCTTTCATCAAAAGTCGAGACCAAATAATTCACATTTCCCTTAAATTTATTGCTCCAACCACTTTACTATCAAATGTAATTGCCAAGTAGCTGTTGCATGAGTGGGAGATGTGCTGAACATGGAGAAGTCGTCCAAGGACACACTATGGGACTCACTCCTCAACACCAACGTAATACCCTTGAACTTAAAACAATACTTTGAGGGACACTATTCTCCTGCTTGCAATGGTCAGACAGGACATCCTCAACCTTGTATCTAACATAACTTTCTGAGAGGAAGGAGTGTATGGAAGTGGTGAGACATATATGGAAACACCACCTGCAGAGTCGCAACAAAATACTATGTCTCCAGGAAGTATCAAAGGCCTTTCCCAAATTAAAGAAGGCACTGACACGTTGCTTACTTAGGAAGGCTTGTTGACTGCCACATCAAGCAGCATCAGATTATTGAGTATGGGGCAATACACCATGAATCCAGAATGAGATTTATTTATTAGCAACCAGCCAGGCACCGGTTAACAGTACATTCCAGTGCTTTTCCTATGCAGTTTTTGAGACTAATAATACAGCCACTACTGGTGTTAGTCTGATCCTTCCCTGATTTTAAAATCGGGACGAACCAGATCTTTCCAGGAAATGGGAAGTATTTCTGTCAGATAGATTTCATTAAAAACCTAATGGAAGACCACCTCCTCCTGTCATACAGCTGCTGTTGACAGTTTGATTTCCACCTGGAAATTCTTCCCATACTTTGCTTGTAGGTGTGAACTTGTTGATGGAGTTCAGTTACTTTTGATAAGACCCCTGCTTACTTTCTCAAATTATTCTCCTCGCCTTCGATGGTGCCATTCAAAAGGTCACAAGATTTGCATCTTTAGGGCATCAGCTGAATGTTTGCATAGCCGCCCTCTTCTCTCTGAATGCAGAAAAATACTCATCATTCCACCAAGGGACAGGTTGCCTCCTAAATGTTCCTGTTGACTTCAGGTTCGTGAATGATTATTGTAATGTGATCCGCCAGTCCTGGACATATTCACACAGCTTAAAAACACCTAACTGCCTCCATTAAGCATTTCTGAACGACCATCTGAGCAGCTTCCTTTCATGATCTGCTCCATAAACCAGAGAGGTCATCATCCACTTCCTACTGAGCAGTGTCTGCTAGCACAGGTGACAACAGGAGATGTCTACAGTTGTAGAATAACCCTGTAGGGCACTGAAATGCGCAGCTTAACCAATGATCAGCAAGATAATGATTTCAGTTTGTGTGACAGTCTCGAATAGCTGACCCCTGAAAGTAAGTGGTGTTGATCTCCATAGCGCATTGTGTGCATTAAAATCTCATAAAAGGAGAGAGGAGACAGCAGTCCACCATTAAGCTGTGTGAGTGTCACACTGTCGGTGGACTCACGTGATGGTGGTACAGTGAGCACACCATGACAAACATGAGCTATTATTATAAACTATTTCAAAATGTCCCCTCCTTCCTCTTAAAACACTACAAGTACACAATCTGATTTAAGACTCACTGAGCCTCTTACTACAGGCAACTTCATTATCAGGAGGATTACCATCCCTCATTTATATGGATGAGTGGGTGTGAGTACTCCCAGATGATACACATACCACCACTTTGAGTGGCAGTATTGATTAGATTTGCCGGGCGTCCAAATAAGAACTAGGAACATACGAGAATGATTTGACACTCTGGTAAAAAGGCGAGAGAAAAACTGTTTGCTTCGAATACAATTCACTTTACTTCTCAACAGTCTCGTTTGACAGATATACTCTTGACCAAAGAGTTCCTCCAGCTTTTTTATCCCATTGGAAAAATAATTTCTGTCTAACTCTGCAAGACACTCATTGTCTGCATCTTTCATTTCTTCATTTGATTAACATTTCTTCCCAGCAAGCCAAAGTTTCAAGTTAGGAAACATGAAGAAGTCACCTGGGGCTAAGTTTGGCAAATAGGGTGGATGAGGAACCAATTCAAAGCCCATTCATGTACTTTCACCATTGTTATCGCTGATGTGTGGAGTAGTGCATTAGCCTGGTGAAAGAGCACTTTTTTCCATGTCAACCTTGGTCTTTTTTCAATGGAAGCAAGTTTCAAATGACCCAATAATGAAGTGTAATGTGGTCATGATTCGGTTCTGCCTTCTTCTACGTAATCCATGAGGATTATTTCTTGGGAATCCCAAAAATCAGTGGTCCTTGCCTTAGCAGCTCACAAAATTGTTTGTGCCCCCTTCAGGGCACTTTCAACAACCTCTGCCCATTCTTTTGACTGCTGTCTCCACTCTGACGTGTGATGATGAATTCAGGTTTTCATCAAATCAGCACAAAAAAATTTGCAGATTGCAATTAAACATCACCAGATATTGTGTTGAATGTTGTGATGGATGCACTTTTAGTTGACTGTGAGCAATTGTACCCCCCCCCCCCCCCCCCCCCCCCCCCCCACACACACACCATACTTTTCTTCATACCAATTCTCCATGCATGATGATATGCACTTGCTCAGTTCACACCATACTTTTCTTCATACAATTCTCCATGCATGATGATATGCACTTGCTCAGTTGAAATGCCTACAGTCACAGTAGTCTCACAAATTTCTATTTGGCAGTCTTGCAGTACCGAATCACTGATTTTGTCAATGGTTTCCTATGTGGCAATCTCAACTTGATGGCCAGTGTGCATTTTGTCTTTGCCTCTTGTGTGACCACATTTAAATTCATTAAACCATAAGTAAATGGTCTTCAATGAAGGTGCAGAGCCTGTGTGAACTTCATCCAATTCCATTTTTATTTTTTGCAGCAGTCCAACTTTCAAATGAAAATGTTTAAGAACAGCACAAAACTCGGAGCTATCCATTTTCAATTGCAGCCAACACACTGACCAACACAGACAGCTGTCAACAATGAGCTATACACTGTACAGGTTGAAATTCTTTATACGAACTTCGGAATATTCAAGCTTAACAATCATAAAGGGCACAACAAAAACGCTCCATTCCTTCATGAAAATGTACCAGACTTATCAAACCACCCTCATACAGTTCCACCCAGACAGGGTCCCACTCGATCTGTTTCATAGAAAATAGTAAAGTTGTACTTATGGTTACAGTCTTACGATCGAAACTACTACGGAATCTGACTTGTCAGAAAGTTTGTAATCCTGCCATTCACAGGTTATAAATATGCAAAGTACTAACATTGAAGGTATTATCCTGACTGGTCTAGCGGCTGCAGAGATCTCTTTCTCATATCCCACATACCAATCATCTGAATCGATTTGCTCATTCATTTTAAGTGACTTCAATTCCCAATCAGGGTTTCATTTGCGATCTCAGTAAACCAGACTCAAGATCAGAGAGTGGAGGGAAAGGGAGAATGGAGGAAGAATGGGGGGGGGGGGGGGGGGGGGGGGAAAGGAAATGGATGTAGAGTATGGGAATGAGTCAACTGACAGACAGGAGAGAGTGGGAGGAGATGGAGAAATGGGGTGGAAGAGGTAATACACAGAGAGAGGGGGAGGAGGAAATGGACTAAGAGAGGCAGGAGAAGTACAGAGAGGAAAGAAGTTTAGGGTGCCTATCCATGTCCTGTACATATACTGAAGTGCCAAAGAAAGTGGTATAGGCACACTTATTCAAATACAGAGATATGTAAATGTACAGAATATGGCACTGCTAGCATCAGGAACACATGCATGTCAGCAGGGGACTGTTCAATCTGGTGAAGGCTCTGTAATGGTGTGGAGCGTGTGCAATTGGAGTGATATGGAACCCCCGATATGTCTAGATACTATTCTTGCAGGTGACATGTACGTAAGCATCCTGTCTGATCACCTGCAGCCATTGATGTCCATTGTGCATTCCGACACACTTGGGCAATTCCAGCAGAACAATGTGGTACCCCACACAACCATCATTGCTACAGAGTGGCTCCGGGAACACTCTTCTGAGCTTAAACACTTCCGCTGGCCACCAAACTCACAGACACGAACATTATTGAGCATTTCTGGTTTGTCTTGCAACATGCTGTTCAGAAGAGATCTCCACCCTCTTGTACTCTTACGAATTTATGGACAGTCCTGCAGTATTCATTGTGTCAGTTCTCTCCGGGACATCGTGTTGCAGCACTTCTGCATGCTTGCGGGGGACCTACACAATATTACGCAGGTTTATGAGCTGCTTTGGCACTTCAGTGTATTTACAAATTGTGAAGCATTGCCAGGTTTGTTAGTAATTATATACATCTGTTCATTGAAAAAACATTCAGGCTAAACTGGTATCTATTGTGGATTTCCTTTCAGTCAGTAGAAAGCGTGTGTCATTACTATCTAGTCAATGAAGAAAGCTGTTACTGTTCAAGTAGTTCTCAAATTTTGAATACATACAAATAGGGAGACGAAACATTTTCCATAACTATTTTGTCACTAAATTGTTGCACAGTTTCATCACTGAATTGTTGCACAGCAAATTACTACTGCAGGAAAAATTTCAAAGTTCTTCACTGGCAATGCTGGAAGTGGAGCAGCACGGTTCAATAGCCAAGTGGAATGCTGGCAAGAAAGGACTGCTGATGGAGCTGCAATGAACACAGAAGTTATTTTGACACCCTGAAAGGGCTGAGGGCTCTAGGAAGCAATGTAGCAAAGTGACAACGTGGCAACTGAGGAGTTTAATGACATGGCAGAAAAGAGGGCTGTGAAAACCTGAAGCCCCCTGGAGAGATGTCATAACCACCCCACTGTAGCAGAGCACACAAGCTCATCCTGTGTAAATACTATTAATGTTCTGTGCTGTTATTCTGTTTAGTGGAGAGGCCTGTGTCAGTCAACCTTCTGCTTGTTGAGTAACCTTTGATCTTCTATTGTATCAAGAGGAACTTGGTCACTGATAGCCACAGTGCCAACTAAACGTGAAGACTGATGGATAGCTGAGGCCATCACTATCCAGTAGGCTCTCTGAACACCTCACTTGTAGGACTTGGGGGCAGTTCGTTACCCTTTGCCATGAGGGTAAGCCACTGCTGCCACTCGCATCTGTTCCTGTGGCTGATGTTAGTGTTGCCAGTATTTCTTGGCAGAGGACCACAGCACTTCACTGAATGATTTCACGTACTCTAAGCAAAGCTGGTAGATCCCTTGCCTATATATCATCTAGAACAGGATCATGCATTCTCTGGCTATCATCTCACAAAAGTTGTGTGAAGCCTCATTCTGAACAAACACAACATAGCACTAACATATACGAGGTGACCGGCCTTATGATGTTGTTGCTATTGAACTGATATATTAACAACTGCATGTCAAATGCTGACCATTGCATTCTGCAGCGGTAAACTACTACCACCCTTGCCCACACTGGCTGCCTAAATGTCGAAAGCATCAAATGCTGAATTTTGTGGACAATAAATGTTTAACATTGTAATACTGTTTTAATACTGCCTTCAGCTGTCAGACACGCGACAAATCTCCAAGTCAGCAAACCCGCGTCTCTTGGGTGGTCAAGCATTGACGTCATTCCTACCCCTAGAACGCTACAGAATATAGATGATGCAAAACTAAGGCAAAGCCTGAATTATTTCATCAGCAGTATCGAACAACAAATATCACAACTTCACTCACCAATGGTTCATTTCTGAGATATGATGAACATTTTCCAAGTGTTCCATTTCTCTTTTGGGTAACGGACTTATGAAGCTGAGATATACTCCACTTAATGTTTTTAATGACCTCGGCATCTTTTTGCAGGTTTTCACACCTTTGACTCAGCACTGTGGACCACTCTGAAATAAAATAATTTGTCAAACAATATTTCATTTCAAAGTAGAAATGTTTGAAGTACTTAAATAGCCACATGTCTGTAGACACTTACAATTTTAAAAAGAAAAAAAAAGAAGTGAGAGCTTTCTAGCTAGGGGGAGGGGGAGGGGGGAGCAGGGGAGAGGGGGAGCAGGGGGAGCGGGGGGAGAGGGGGAGAGAGGGGAGAGTGGGGAGAGTGGGGAGAGTGGGGAGAGTGGGGAGAGTGGGGAGAGGGGGGCAATGAAACTTAATATACACACACCATAATCATTCAACCCAATGAAAACGTAACTCATACAGCCTCTAGTTCTATTTGTGTGTGGGTACTGGTACCATAGAACACTGTACACTGTGATAAACTAATTTAATAATTATTTACTTTGCCCCATTACCAATCCTGCTTTTATTTACCTTTTAACTACTGTAACTTATTTCCATATATTATTTAGCAGCCGCATGGGGCAGCCGCACAGTCTGAGGCATCTTGTCACGTCCGTGCTGCTCCCCCCCCCCCCCCCCCCCCATCGGAAGTTCAAGTCCTCCCTCGGGCATGGGTGTCATCCTTGGCATTGGTTAGTTTCAGTTAGATTATGTAGTGTGTAAGCTTAGGGACCGATGACCTCAGCAGTTTGGCCCCATAAGATCTTACCACAAATTTCAAAATGTTATTTAACACCTGACTTATTTAGCATCTGACTTTCTAATTTGTATCACTGACATTAGTAGCACTCCTATCTATCTTCCTTTAAACATTGTTCATTGTTGCATGAACCTTGTTTTTGTTCTATTAAGATATACAAAGGGCGTTCAGAAAGTTTTGCACAGTCATGTCTAATTTTATTTTTTGCAGGAGGAGAATTAAATTTTTTTAGCATACTTGGAACATTTAGCTGTAAGTTGGTAAATAAAAGTAATTTTTTTTATTTACAGGTGAGCCATAATGGACAGTGAAACAGAGGTCAGGTTGTGACATCGGTTGGTGATGGAGTTCCTCTTCAAGTCCGGCGATGACTCTGCCACATCAATTCACAGGAAGTTGCTCCCTGTTTATGGGGAGGACACAGTGCATCGCAGCACCATCCAGCAGTGGTTGCATAGGTTTAAACAAGGTGATTTCTCTCTACTGGACAATCCACAATGCAGTAGACTACTGACGGCAGTGAGTGATGTGAATAAGGAGACCACTGATCAAATCATCCAAAATGATGGATGTGTGATGACATGACAGCTTGCTAAAATGACTTGTTTGTCATTGGATAGTGTAGTGTCACTGGGGTACAGAAAAATCTGTGCATGTTAGATTCCTAGATTATTGACTAGAGAAATAGAAATGATGATGAAGAATGTGTGGAAGGGTCTCACGAAAACCTTTACTGACAAGTGGCGACAGTGTTTTGATGGTGTCATTACCCAGGATGAAACATGGTTTTTTTGTCCAAATCTGAGAGCAAAATTCAATCCATAGACTGGCGTCATCTGGGTTCCCCTCGGAAGAAGAAACCAAGACTTTCACAAACAGCAGGCTGAAAGGTGATGGCCTCCTCCTTCTGGGATCAGTGTGGTGTCATTTTCCTTGACTTTTTGGAACCTAGCTCCACAATTAACTGAAACCTTTACTGTTTGCCACTGGACAAGCTGTGATCTGCCACAAGACCCACAGACCACAGCTTCAGGGTCAGGGTCAGCTCATCAGACTACACCATGACAAAGCCAAACCCCATACAGCCCTTATGACACACAAGAAAATCAGGAAAAGGGTTGGAAAATTGTTCCTCATCTTCCCTACAGTTCAGACTTGGCTCCGTCTGATTTTTAACTCTTTGGTTGTCTGAAGGCCCACCTGCATGGTAAAACATTTGATAGTGAGAAAGACCTTATTTCCTGTGTCAAGCGATGGTGTAAAAGTCAATCACCAGAAAGAATGTTGGGCCAGACGCATCACAGCTGATGGAGGCTACATTGAGTAGGCTCAATGTATAGCTAAATGTTCCAAGAAAGTTCACAAAAAAATTTCATTCTCCTCATGCAAAAAATAAAAAAATTAGAGACGACTGTGCAAAAGTTTTTGAATACCCTTTGTATTCATCTTAGATGGTAGCACACAAGACTGCCAAGTCACTGGCTCAGGTTAGATACATGCTTCCATCCAATATCCAAATTCTGTATTGCTCTTGTTTGGTTTGAAGAAACTGAACAAAGAGCACATTTGGCAAGTACCACAAGAAATATTGATTCGGATTTCCAAAAATGATCCAATGACTAGCAGATAAAACTCTGCTACACAAGCTGATACCATTAATGTAGATTGCTCTCATAGTGTACACGGTAGCGAACAAAACTGCTGAGTCACTGGCTCAGGTTTGACACGATTCCATCCAATATCAAATTTCTGTATTGCTCCTATTCGGTTTGAAGAAACGGAACGAAGAACATATTTGGCAACACTGTCTCTTGCAGGCTGGTTGAATCTGCTTGCTCAGGAGCCTCACTGGTTAAACACCCTTTTAAGCTTTTCAGACACTTTCTAACGACACTGTACAGTACCCGAGACTCAGTGTTTAGGATCGCAGTTATCCAAAAATATGGTCCCCTTGTTAGCACACCTCACAACAAGAGGAACTAGTCCACATGGCACTCTTTAAAAAAGCTACGAAGGACATGGAATGCTTCAAACACGATTTGAGCCTCATCTCGTTCTTCTCGGCAGCATGTGTAAGTTCATTGTATTGAAACTGAAAACTTTGGGTACTGAATTATGTTGAACAATAACGGGCACAACAAGTCTTTTTTAGTTTCACTTTGTGACACACATATTAGTTTCAGTGGCAACACTTATTAGTTTCAGCGGCAACACTTATCATGAAACCCATCTCGTAATTCACAGTTTATAAGAGTGTGGCGTTGATTCTCGAAACACATTCACCAACAGCAGATTGGTGAATACAGTTAATGTTTCCACCAAACAAAGAAGTTCACACAGAGATTTCACTAATACATGTTGAGAACAAGATAAATGATGCAATAATGTTAAATGTTCCAACTACGACAAAGGACACATTTCTATACGTATTATTCAAGCATGCACACTGAATGTGTACAAATTCTCACAGAAAATGTTAAACAGGTACTTTTTAAGGTTGTTTGGTTGGTTGATTTGGGGGGCAGGGACCAAACAATGAGGTCATCAGTCCCATTGGATTAGTGAAGGATGGGGAAAGAGGTCAGCCATGCGCTCCAAAGGAACCACCTCGGCATTTGCTTGAAGCGATTTAGGAAAGTCTCAGAAAACCTAAATGAGGATAGCTGGAAGCAGGTTTGAACTGTTGTCGTCGTCATCATCCTGAATGCGAGACCAGTGTGCTAACCACTGTGCCACCTCGCTCAGTTACTCAGTTGGAATAATTGCAGATGCTGAAACGTAGATGTTAGAGTACTTTCACATAGATCCTGCTTGTATTCTCTCGGGACACAGACTAAAGATTTCTGTGTGGGATTATAAAACTGTATGGCTGAAATTTACCAGAGTAGGTGAGCCATATGTTCATGCAATAACTTTGTTTACACAATAAGTAGACTGCTAACAAAATATAGAAGATTACCAATTCATGAGTACAGTTACCATATTTGAAATTATGATAAATTATGCAAATTCTTAATTAGTGACTTAAATGATTAATGAAATGTACCATTTAATACAGAAAATTTAGGGCAATGGACGTAAACAGGTAAAATTTTGAATTAGGCAGATGCAATGGCACAGAAGGCAACAGGTCTGAGTATATCCCAACTTCAATACTAACTGTCTATTACGTTAATTATTTTCAGAAAAATTAAAAGTAGTTACTGTAAAGTCTGTAGTCACAGCTTTCCCATGGCATGTGTCAATATTTCCACAACTGCTAATTAGCTTACAAAGGGACCCTCCATACTGTAAATCAAGGATAATGATGCGCTTCAAATATGTTACTTACCGTGAGTACCTGGCTATTCAATTTTTTAGCAACAGGTCTTGATTTTTGAGAAAATCGATTTTGAAATTCATTGCACGCTTTGAATACCCGTAACATTACATACATTCCAAGCAAGTCAGCATAGCACAGCAATAAAGGTTCACGGCTACCGCGCTGGAGGTACTGTGTTCAAATCCTGCTCATTGTTCCCCCCCCCCCCCCCCCCCCCCCCCGCCCAAAATTGACCAAATTTTTTAATTTTATTTCAGAGAATATCAACAAACAGTGTAAGGTGTGAAAAATTATAAAGATATATTCAGTTATTAATTCTTTCAAATATTCATTCCGTTTGTGGTTCACAGTTGGAGTTCCAAATGTTCGTACAATGGTCGCTTCTTGTATTACGTGAAATCTACCTCCGCCCAATGTCGTCCCCTCTCCCATGAATACCGTTAGCTGTAACGGGAACCCCAGCTCCTAGTTGCTGCCAACGAGCATGCGAGTTGCATTCCTTTATGCTCGCATCTAACTAATGTTCGCATCTAATGACAGTGTCAATTGCTCGCAAAGCGTCTCTAGTGCTGTGCGTTAGATAAATTCTGTGAAATGGAAGAACCAAGTGTTTCTGCAGTGGTGCAATCAGAAGAAAATCCACAAGTAGAGGAGTTGAACGAAGAACCAAAAGGCGAAATCACAAATGCCATTAAATACGCCAAAAATCTACTCCGTGAGCAGGATTCAAACACAGTATCTCCAGTGCGGTAGCTGTGAACCCTGACCTCTGTGCTACACTGACTTGCTCGGAATACATGTAATGTTACGGGTATAAAAAGTGCGCAATGAACTTCAAAATCGATTTTCTCAAAATCCAAGCCCATCGCTAAAAAACAGGATAGCCAGGTAATCAGCGTATGTGCCTCTACAACATTTTTGAAGCGCATCAAAATCCGTGATTTACAGTATGGAGGATCTCCTTGTTAGTCAAAACCTACCATTACACACAATTATGATAGTAAGTTCTATCTCTTTCAATTAAAATGGTTTCCACAAAAACTAAACAAATTGCTGTAGTCAGCACATTGAAAATTATCCCCTGAAGAATAAATTTGCATGAAATATGGTATGTACCATTTTTCCAGATTTGAGGATAAATTACACATACACAATGTGTATGACTAGACTCAAAAGAAGAAAAATATACAACAAGAGCAGATGGAAAGATTTCAACTTGCCATGCTTCATATGCAAATCAAACCTCCAAATTCCCTGTGGTGGAAATGAGAGAAAGTCTGGAGAGATGAAGGCCTAAAACTGTACTTAAGGTACTCGTAGGCTACTGCCAGAGTGAAAAATACATTAAAGGTGACAATGACAGCAAATTAGCAGCTGGAAGCATTGCAGATAAAGCTGTAGTGGAGTAAGGGGGCAACCGCCGCCTTGAGTTACCTTCTAGGAAGATAGGTAGAGGACATGAATCTGGTTCAAGAACCATACTTGTATATAGCGAGGTAGGCCTCTGAGGAACGGAAAGCAAGTTGATTTATGTGATGAACCTAAAAAATCCTGAACATGCATTTATGTTAAAAATGGAATTTCATTCATGTTAATGGCGGACTTTGGTTCCAGAGACTTAGTGACATTTGGAATGAAACAGCATGGAAGGTAGCTCAAAGGATGTATTATTGACCTTCAGCATACTCCCTTATGGAAACAGTGCTCCTCAACCCAAATAACAGAGACTGATGAGCAGCTGCTTGCAGATGACCAAATAATCGCTGGATAGTTGTGACTCTAAGGCCCACAAGCTGGTGTGGGGAAGAAGCAACACCAACAGCATAGGTGGAACCTAACTATTAAAGAGTTACCCCGAGATCTTAAATAGGGGCAAGGAATGTATCTTCAAGGAGTAGTGAAACAAAAGAAGTAACTGACATAACTTTTGAGACTATCTTAATGGATAGCTACATCAAACAACCAAACATGGCAATGGACCATCTTTACCTGAAATGTGTATGGCATGACTGTAAATAAATTTCCAGTTTCAAAATGATGTAGCAAGAGAACCCCTGCTTAGAGTGATATAAAATTTGAATAGCATATTATTGCCACAAGAGGAAACGTTACGCAAAAAAATTTACGAATAGATGGCACTGTAATCGTCTTAACATAAACAGGATCGGCTACAGATGTCTCAATACGACAGCTATCATTTGAGTTGCACATTACACTATCCATACTGTTCAATGTGCATGACGGTATACATTCAGCAGTCAACAGCACCGTTAGTTGGGCAAGCCCATCTACAGTGGTAATGTTGTACCACACTGAATGGGAGAAATCTGTTTCATTTTGCACTGAGGCCAAAAACTGTGTACAAAGCAAAATGACATTGGTTTTTGTTTTTCTAGGTCCAAAAACTGCATACAAAGCAAAACAACATATATTTCTAACTGATGTGAGACTTGCGCGTATCATATTCAATATGCTCTCCAGCATTTTTTTTGCCCAAGTTCAAACTGAGAAACAGTTGTGTTCCACTCCAAAACTGGAGTGTCTTGGGGGTTACTTTTAGAATGCTCTGTGCAATGCGTGCCTTCAACAGAGCTACATTAATAATTCAAGCACTGATCAAAACATCTTTCAGATAATCCTAGAAGTCAAGCAGATTAAAATTAGATTATCTAAATGGCAAGGTTCTAGAGAAATGGCGACTGATAGTAGTATTTCCAAAATGCCTCTGCAGCAGCCACTTCACAGGCTATGCAATGTGCAGGAGAGCGCCATCTTGGATAGAAATAATCCTACCCTCATGTTCACACTGTTGAAAGGTTGGAATGACATCGATATGCAGAACACATGTAGTATTTACCAGTGATGGTACAGGTAACAGGAGTTGCAGGACTTGTCTCCTCAAAAACATATGGCCCAACAATAAATGATGTCAACCAGCTCCACAGTCACCTTTGCAGAACGAAATGGTACCGCTTGACGTGTGTGCAGATTTTCTGTTGTCCATATTCTGCTTTTCTACATATTGACAGGGAATTGGACATTGAAATGGGCTTTGTCTGGCCACAGAATATTCCAAAACCATTCACTGTCCACTTCCATCCATGCAAGAAGTGCCAGAGTGAATATTTGTCATACTCACAGGTCAGCAGAAAGCAACTCCTGAACATGGGTGATTTTACATGAATGGCAAAACAGAATGTTTCGCAGGATTTTATGCACCATGTTTGCAAGCATGTCCAACATTCGGGCGATTCCTTGTGCACTGCATGTTTGCAAACCACCACTCGAACCCCCATGCAATGCTATGGCCACTTTGACAGACTTCTGATCAATTATTTTCCTCCCTCTACCACACTGCACTTCCAAAGAACCTGTCTTTTTTAATTTTATAATCATTTTATCCATACCCTTAGCAGACATTGGACCAGCATTATTTTTCATACCCTTCAAAGACTGTAACTTTTACAAGACTACTGGTGTACTGTCACTGTTCTTATAAAAGAGCTTCATCAGCAGCAATCTTTCATAGAAACAGTCATGTTGGGTGTCTTGGATGCAACTGAAGAATAACCATGTGCCACGCATCTGTTGGTGTGCATGTTATGACACTCACGGCGGCATCCATTTGACAAATATTCATTACACTACTTCTTGTTCATTGACAGTTTCCTCTGTACCAATAATGCGCTGTACAAATTTGACATCATACAGACCTTTGGTTCTCTTTCTACAGCATTTTGAAATTGGTTCTTTAATTCTACACACCCTGTACATCAAGTTATAGGTGGAAATGGATGTTACATAGACCATATCCAATAAGGCACGTAAAGGTGCACTGTCCAAGGCGTGACAGCGGCTTGCGGCAGCAACAGACCCCCTGCGGCAAAATGGGCTGCCTGCTCACTCACACTACAGAATTTTGTCTGCAGTCAGCACTGTTTCCAAAGGTGCAAGCCAGGTGCAGTTGTGACAGTAACAGCACCAGGATGGAGAGAAACATGGTTGAATTGGACCTGACTTAGAAATACAGTGAAACATAGCTTTTCTGTTTTTCAAGGAACTTCAAAAAATGGTGTCAAATGTGGGAAAATGTAAAATGTGGGAAATAACATTTTAGGCTGTAAAAGTTATGTATAAAATACCCCCTTGCATTTCAGCTCTTTGTTCCTGTGCACACAATAGGCATCAAAATACTCTTGTCATGGGTTTATTATCTAATAAAAACTGCTAATATAATGAGAACTGATAATTTGGAAGCAGAAATGTTTGACTCAATGTCATACATCATTATCAATGTTTTTGGGATGTCTACAGGTGTCATTCATCATTTAAATAATGAAACACTGAATCGGTTAAATATTTTTTAAAGTGGTGTTTGCATATGTGTTGTTCCGCATCTCTTGAACTGTAGTAATTTATTTGAGGTTATCTGGTACTGTGCTTCCTCAGTCACGTAGAAAACCACACACATGCAAACTATCACTTTTTTTTGTGTATCACAAAAAATACATACATAAATATTGCACTTAACAATGAGAATAAATCCTTGGAACACGTTTTGCTCAGCATGATCATATACGTAATTCGCACTGTGTTTAAACCGAAAACATTAGAGCAACGCAAAGTGAATGAACGTGACAACTAGCACTACAAGCAACCAAAAGATGAAACACTAGATATAGTTCGACAGAGGTGTAACAATGATTACAACAATCACAAAACTGCACATGTGCTCTAGAGACAGTTAGGAGACGGTTGTGATTAATCATGATATCTTTACTCATATGAACTTAGTTACTCCTACAAGCTATCACACAGAGTAGAGTTTGGCGTTTAAATCTGCTTAGTAGAGCTCCCTGGTGTCAAGACACTTAACCACATAACGTTTGTAAACACTATTTGACGGCCAACATGATGCCAGTGTCATTTTATGTCAGTTTCCCCCCCCCCCCACAAACATTTTTTCATAAAGCGTAAATTGCAGGAAAATTATAAACATGTTGATACAAAATCGGGTATGAAATAACATTGCGGACATAGGAAATTTGACGGAAGTGATACAAAATGTTGTAAATGGCAGGAAAATGTTAATTCCAAGAACCTAAAATGGGGTTTTACTGTACTTAGATATTTTACTACAAGAAGAAAATAGCACAATAATATTATCATGGCTCCCCCAACTTGATGATGAAGATGAAGATAAATAGTATTTCTGCAGCATATGAAGTGAAGGTTGTTATAACATTTTTATTAACAAGCATCTTGTAAACAATGCCACCAAATTCAGACCATTTTAGGTTAGCTTGTGCATATTTTGCACTTTACAGGAAAGTGCAACCTGTTCAAGAAAGCCATCAGTTCAGCTGAAGAAACTCTCATAACACTTATTTTCTGCTGTAATACACAAATTTTTGGCTAAAATTATTAAAATAATTTTTCACTTTATCACAATTCTAATAGTTTAACAGCACTTAACATTTTAACACATAATGTAACATTAAACAATTCCTCATAAGAACGAATGTTTTCAGATGGTAATTGAACCCCTTCCTGCAACATGCTGTCACATTTCTTCTTTAAGGTGGAAACGGTGAAACATTTGGAAAATAGCCGTTTATTAACACCCTTGCATATCATTTAGCTAATAACTTCTGCAGAGTACTGAATCACTGTGATAAACGTCCTTGCACGGCTTCCGTCACAGCACTTGTCACTGGTGCAGTGTTGCAGCGGCACCTGCACCAGCTATGCATCGCAACCAGAGAGAGAGAGAGAGAGAGAGAGAGAGAGAGAGAGAGAGAGAGAGAGAATGAATTTAATATCAACTGTATTTATTCAAATGTCAAGCTGCTTTTAAGAAATTTACAAAATTAAACAACACTTTAATTTTATTTTAAAAGGAAAAGACATCATGCTCCTAAGATCATCATTCTCAAATAACGTCACTCTGTTTTGACACTTTTAAACTTATCAGTTTTCAGTTTTGTAGCCATCACTTAATTCCTAAATTCCATATGCTTTTTTTACTCAACTAAAATAGTTGGGTGGGGTGTTCTCATTTCCATACACATTTTCAGTAGAAATAAATCTATAAATTTCTTCATAGGTACCTCTAGGTATTTTATTTTCAATTCTGTGGATGCTTTCTCCCTTTCATACTGTCTATCTTTTCGAGCAGAAGATACATCTTGTCCTCAACACTCATTTTCTTCTTCTTCTTCTTCTTCTTCTTCTTCTTACGTAAACTTGAGCCACTGGGATCAAGACCTTTGTTTATCCGCATGGAAGTTTTATGTTCATCTCAAACAGTTGATGGAGCTTGTATCTCTCTCTCTCATCTTAGGCTTTCCCTGGTTAACTGATATAGATACAATTTCTGTATTGTGTCTGGAATCAGTCACAATGTTTGAAACAAGGGTATCAGTCTTTTGTTCTAACTAAAAGAGTCAAATATCAGAGACAGATTTGCAACAAAAATTTTCCTGTTTTCCAACTGTGATGGTGCTGGAACAAAGCACCCTTGTACTTATGATGCTGTAAATCTAAAGACAGTGCGCTGAGAGATTAGCTCTCAGAGTATTACTCTTTGTGAGTGTTTCATTGTAGTTTGCTTTGGATAGGCACCATGTGACAACACTAGGTAGAACACCACAGTTGCACGGCTTCCATCACAGCACGTGTCACTAGTGCAGTGTTGCAACCACACCTACATCAGGTGCGCATCGCAACCGATAAACTCACACTGTGCTTCCGTAAGCAGGCAACCCCTTCCGTTGCAGAGATTCTTATCACTGTCACAAACTGCTGTCACACCTTGGACAATGCACCTTAATATGACAGAATGGGATTCATGTAAGAATACAACTTACATCATGTTAAAACTTAAATAAGAAACCCAGTAGACTTAGAGGAAATGGCAGATGAAGTAACAGCTGCTATCATAGCCTCTTATTTAGAAAGCTTCCTGTTGTGACTCGCCGATCTTTCAAAGTGCCGCCGCACAGTTATGCGCGTCCTCTACATGTGGTGCTGTCTGCCAGCCATGCAGCAGCAGTGCCACCCAAGCAGCCAGGCTGCCAGCCATGCAGCAGCAGTGTCACCTAAGCAGCCAGGCTGCCAGCCATGCAGCAGCAGTGCCACCTAAGCAGCCAGGCAGCCAGCCAGCCAGCAGCCGCTAGACTCAGAGACTCAGTTCGGATTTGACTGTTAAAGTGTACACACATCTCACTTTGTTTACTTTATCCGTGACTTACATGTATTGTGTCGTCCTTGAAATATATTTCTTAAACTTGACATTATAACAATTGGCGACGAGGTAGTGAATTTTTCGTTTTCATCGTTGACCCACAGGTTTCCATAGCTACTTTAGAACAACTATTGCAAGGTCTCACTGAACAGCAAATGAAACTCACAAATGCGATTCATGATTTCATCGCAGCATCCAATGTAGGGCGTCTCTCGTCGTCGTCTCTCCCTCCTTTTCCTACTTACGACGAGACGGCGGAAGACTGGTCTGATTACGAAAAACGTCTTTGAGAGCACTTCTTGGCATTTCATGTCGCAGACGACCAAGTATGTGAGTCTTTGTTCCTTTCATGGATTTAATCCTCAAATATATCGGTTGTTGTCGCAATTGGCTCCTTTGGAAGATCCTGCGTCTTTGTCCTTTGCTGAAATGTGCTCACTTCTGTCTGTATATTTTCAAAAGCATACGCATGTGGTAGCCTGTCATGTTGGCTTTTATCATTGTCAAAAACAACCGTATCAATCCTATCGCGCTTGGGCTGCTGAACTTCACGGCCTCAGTCGAAAGTGTCAATTTGTTACTAACGTTCACAAAGCATCATACGCCGATCCCATGGTACGAGGTGCTGTTATCCGGTCGGCGCCCGACAAAGAAGTTAGGTAACGCCCCCTTCAGTTGGCAAATTCGACTCTAGATGAAGTCCTATCCATCAATCAGTCTTTTGAAATTTCTTGCGCCGCTGGAGTGCAAATAGAGGCAGGGGGTGACGTCGGGGACGTACAACCTCTGTGCGCTGTTGCCAAAGTGTGTGGCGTGTCCCCGCCAGCCGACATGGCCACAGTACGCTCCCAAGTGCAGCCTCGGCCTAACCGTAAACAGCCCTCTAAGAAACTGCAGAACCCACGGCAACTTCCTTCATGTCCGCGGTGTTTTACGAAACATTCATGAAAGGATTGTCCCCAACATTGGGCCGTGTGTCACAAATGCAAAAAAGAAGGGTCATGTGTCATCTGTTTGCAAATCCGACTGCATACCTGATGTTCATGCACATGACGCTGACTTTGCTTCTGTGTTGTCTGTCAATTGTACTTCTTCCCTTTCAGGGAAGTTATTCCTCACTCTCCAAATACTTGATCGGGATGTTCGCATGCAGGTGGATGCTGGTTCTGCTGCCAGTATCATCAATTCTCAGACGTATCTTCATTTGGGTTCTCCAATCCTGTCACCTGTCTCTAGGCAATTACGGACTTACAATAAACAGAAGATTTCTCTCTTGGGACAATTTGATGCTGAGGTATCTTACAAATCTGTCATTTGCACTGTTCCCATATTTGTGGTCGACCATAGTAACGCAGAGAATCTTTTTGGTTTCAATGCCTTTAGCGTTTTTGGGTTCTCCAAAGATGACTGTCAATATCGTCTCTGACGCTACTCCTTATGCTCAATTGGATTCCTTGTCGACGACATTTTCGTCCCTTTTTTCTCCTGGGTTCAACTCTCTCGGGATGGTATTCGTCCGCTTCAGCAAACTGTCACTGCGATCGATGCCCTTCCTCACCCTACATCTGTTAAGGAACTGCAGGCCTTCTTGGGGAAAATAGTATACCGTCACAAGTTTTTACCGTCTGCTGCTTCGGTGGCTCAGCCGTTGCATCGGCTGTTGCATAAGAAAGTGCCTTTTCACTGGTCTGCATCATGCAATGCGGCCTTCCAGAAATTGAAGGCTATGCTGAAACAGGCCCCGTGCCTGGCTACTTATGGACCTGGCCAACATCTTGTTCTTATTCTGTTTACTTGACCTGTAACTTTCATGTACTGCGTCTTCCTTGAAATGTATTTGTTCAACTTGAAGTTTAACAAAAATATACTACACTTTCAGAAAATGCCTCTGCATATTACTTGACACTGATGGGGCTTTCAGCAACATGACCTACAAATCCACAGTCAAAGCTGCAGAATTGCATGGAATTAAGACCATAATATGTACATGGATTAATACCAAGCTGAGTGGACGGAAGACAGAAGTCATCATGATGGAACGTGAAAATGGTGATCAGCACCACTACAGGGAGTGCGCACAACATGTCCCCACAACTGTGAAAACTAGAGGTGCATCAGCTCATTAAGGAATGTGTGTGTCAAGGATACACAGACAATTTAGTCATATTAATACCTGGCAAATTTGTAACTACTGATAGAACATTGGCACAATTAGCTCTGAACATTGTGCAAAACTGGTATAGAAAACAGGATCTAATGGCTATTCCCAGCGAAACTGTTGTTGTACAGTTTATGAGAAAGCATATCTAAAACATTTACTGGAACCTTATGCGCTTCAACAAAATTCTACAAATAGGGGGGTGTGGTGATGAACCCAGGGATAATCATGGATGTGAAACTAACATGCACCCCTGAGTTAAAGAATACATGTTGCAAGGCAAGACTTGCTCCAATGTACATTAGGACAGCCTGTGAAAAAACTGGCGTCCAGGCCCAAGAGCATTAACTGGTTTTACATCTCTGTAACAACACGTATGATAATTTATGAGGCTAGAGTACAGTGGAGTAAAGTAGAAGAGAAGGCAGCTGCTAAGAAGCTCAAGAAGGTGCAGAGAAGGCACCTGCTAAGAAGCTCAAGAAGGTGCAGAGAAGGCACCTGCTAAGGTGCTCAAGAAGGTGCAGAGAAGGGCCTGCCTAGCCATAATCAGTGGAATTAGCAACACTCCCACTGCTTAGTTTGAGACTATGTTGAACATTCTCCCATTGCATCTTAGAGCTACAATCGCATACAGGTTAAAAACTGGAAATCTTTAGGATTTTGGTCCTGTGCAGACCAGTTATCTGAGCACCAGTCAAATTAAGACTACTACTTAAGTCATTAAAAAAAGAAAAAAAATTGAAGAATCAAAGTCAAGTGAAAGGAGTACACAAGACTATACATTTATACTGTTTCAATAGTTGGGATATTTGTCTAATTTTGGAGTTGTAAATGAACAGAATTCAACTCATGTAGTTTAAAGGTTTGCTAATAGGCAGACATTTAGGTTGAGAAGATACTTCAGTGGTCACAGATTGATCATTTCATACAGAACAACTCAAATTTAAACCCATAGCAGTGTACAAAAGAGAGATTGTAATCAGGAGTCCCAACTGATTACCAGTGCAGACTATCATCTGCTGAGAGAGTTGTTTGCTAGTTAAAGGGGGGAAGGATTCTGTTAAGTTGTCTTGGGTGCTGGTGACAGCATGTGCAACAACTTCAGGTGCGTGCTTGAGTCTACTTTAGAGTCATCAAACGGTTTACGTTGCTAACTGGCAATTTTATCCCTGAGCTACAAAAATTATTACTTACTTAAATTCTCCACCTTTACACAAGGGCTTTCAGAACTGTTGAAACACAAAAATATTTCACTATTAGCTGCTTGTTTCACAGGCAGGATCAATTTCTCACATTTTATTGTAACCTATAATTGGGAGAAGTAGTTTATCTAGAAGCCGATGCCTGACGTAGTTGAGAATTGTTGCTACCTTATTAACTGGCAGAGACAGGAATATACGGCAACTCAACTGCAGCAAGTATATTGATTTAAAATAAAAAATAAAATTTCAACTTGCCTTATAGCTTAACAAATAGAAAAGCCTGACCCTTTTATTTATCATATGATGATAAAGTTATGATCAAAGGATACAAAAGTGCTTCACAAAGTAAATATGTGAAAAGAAATAATACTCATTTCACTGATAAATATATTTTCAATAACTACAATCAATATTTTAACTAAATAATGAAAAAACGTTCACACTCAGATATTACTTGAGACACTACTCTGGTAAGAAAGACTGAGACTGCATAATGGAATTAAATGAACACTTTTTCAAAACCCCATAACTGCCTCCCACTCCAATGGACAAGTTTGAATTTTGGCTCAGAGGTGCCTACAACTTTCCTCTGTAATAGTACTAAACATTGCGTCCAGAGACTCCCTTGGGCTCAGCAATGCCTCAATTACGAGAAAAAGACCACAGCTCAGACGTTCATGTGACAAAGTGCATTAATAATGTCACATTGGCATCAAATTTCACCATAATCCTGCCATACACCACCGTGGACTTGTCACATGATAACAAGGTTGACACTACCACTCTTATCCACATTTCATTGATGCTTTTTTCGCCTCTCTGATGGAGGTCAGAACCACGATGGCCAGCCATTGGAATCAGATAGTTTTCTTATGAGAGCACTAGGGTAACATTTCACACACACCGTCACTAAGAACCAAATGAAAAAGTCTTAAGGGTAGCATAAGGTTGTCAATGAAAACACCCCTTTTCTTGAGACATTGATTCCCACACATTTTGCAGTGAAAAATAACAGTTCGCAGTGCTATGAGCAAAATGACTATATACTTGACAATCTTTGGCACTGGTAACTCGTCCTAGGCGATTCAACCATTCTTGGCAGACATCACAAGACAGCAACCCCACTTAACATGATCACACCCCTTTCAATTACAGATGCGAATGCAATTAAGCTCTGGTGTACAGGATGAAACCACTAGGGAGCATTCAAAACCATTCAATGTAATCTGAACATGATCAATAGCAGCAAAGGTTCCTTATGTTTTTTCAGTGCTTCTGTTTCACGTCCTCCCGTGACGTGATCACGAGGAGGTGTTGACACAAATGGTTGCTCTAAGACCCTCCAGTTTGGCAAAACCCTTGGTGGCACCAACCCACATTAACTGAGTATTTTCAAAATTAGTATTGACCGAGAAAACCTGCAAAATACTCCTAGGTGACTGCAGGCGGGCAACTAGCCTTTGAGATGTGTAAGCCGGTTGGGTAGGTTTTCTCTGTAATGGTACATTTTTAAAGTTGGGTGGGTGCCACTGAAGGTTTTAAAAACTGAGGAGTCTTAAAGGTACTCTTTGCCATTTTATTCTCTCATATGTCAATGTTACAGCCCTCTTCGATCATGTCACTGGAACGCGCAACAGGAGCACTGAAAAAGCACAAAGACCCTTTGCTGCTCAGATCACATTCAAATTTCATACCTACTGGTTATAACCTGTACACAAGAGCAAAAATTTAGTCATGTCACATTGCACGCCGAAGGGGTACGATCACGTTCAATGTGGATTCAGACCCACAGAGAAGGGTTGAAATGTCTGAGGATGCAGGAAGTGTCAAAACAATCTTCCTGCTGCTTGTTACACTGTGAACTGTCATTTTTTACCGCAAAATGTGTGGGAATCAAGGTCCCAAGGAAAAGGTTGGTTTCACTGATGCCCTTTCTGCTGCCACCTGGCATCCACGAGGCCTTTTCATTTTGATTCTGAGTGGTGGTGGTGTGTCTGAAATGTTTTCCTTGGCCACCCGTAAGTAAACCGCCTGACTTAAATGCTGTATATTGCAGTTTTAACCTCCACTACAGAGGCATCAAAAGCATGGCTTAAGTGTGGGAAGAGGGGCTATCACAACCTTCACATCATGTGACACGTTCAATGTGACATAATTAACCCAATTTACACGTCAAATGAACTTCTCATCAGTGATATTTTTTGCATGTGTAGATACCTTGCTGTTATCAGTGTCAATGAGCACGAGGTTGAAGTCACAGGGTGCCGTGCCTTCGCACCATTACAGAGAGAGGTTGTAGGCACCTTTCAAGAAAGTTCAAACTTATGCATCAAAATGGGAGACAAGTACTGGGCTTCGTAAAAGTGATACTTTAATTCTGTTGCGCAGTGTATTTACAGACTATTTACACCTAAAGAACAGTTATGTACTGTCACAAAAGAAAAAATCAAACTAGAGAGCTACAGGGCATACTTTGAGGCAGTACATATTCCAATATTTTATACAAATCTAGCCACCGCATGGGTCTACTGCTGAGCTGTCTCTTTGTGATACATTGAACGCTCTGTCTTCCACTCACTTCTTATAGTTTCCGTATGTACTGCCTAATGACTGGTCTCAACGCAAAAGTATGATCTTGAACAAGAGAAAGGGAGATGATGCAAGTAAGCCACAAGGAGGATGTAGATACAGAGGATGGAGAAATGTAAGAGGACATGCAAGTGGCCACATAGAGGCTCCTGAACAACAGTAAATACCAGAAAGTGTAAGTCACGTAAGTTTCTCTCTCTTCAATTTGTGATTGAATTTAATTTTAATTAGTAAAGTTTAATATATACCTGTCATAAATGAGTGCTCTTCTCCAACATAATGTTTCTGCATTTAGTCTGTTTGTAAACAAATTTGCACAAAACAATTATTTCATTGATTCATTTGTGACTATTGGAATAGATTTTATAATTTAACAAAAGGACACATTACCTTTTATGACTTTTTGGTCATACCCTGAGAAGACCAAACTTTTCATATGTTCTGGAAGACTATACTTCTCCATCTTCGATTTTAGATCTGCTGTCAGCTCCATCAGCACCTTTCGCTTTCTCTCTCTTTGTAGTTTTAACAATCTTGGAAAAAGAGATAATTGTTACACTGGTATTACTAATGATAGTCAGTGGGCAATTTAGTCAGTGGTATATTTACCTTTCCTTATTTTTGTTCTTTACATGTGATTGCTCAGCACACTTGGTCTGCATTTTCAAATGTTCGTCTAGTATATCATTCATAGATTCTAGTTTTGTTAATTCTTCCTCATCCTTAGGTCTTCTAACTGGATGCATTACGATCCCTGAAAGTGTAAATACTGAGTATTTGATATCATTACATGTGAGGCAACCACTACCAACCACATTCAATGAGATTAAAAAAGTACTGCAAAATCATTCATCATACCAGCCATTTTAAGATCATTTTTCATTGCAATTAATGTAAGTTTGTACAAGTATTGCACATATTTTTCTCCTGAAGGCATAAGGAAAAATGATTTAACCACTTTTGGCAGGTTTTCCTCTGGATATTCCTGAGCAGAAAAGAAAAAAGAATAAAATGAATAACAAACCTATTATGGATGCAGATGTAATTAAATGAAACAACATACTTACATCACTTATATCTTTTGAAAAGCTGTGGACCTGAGAGTAAAAACTATTTTCCCTTTTCTTGTCTAACATGATGTAAAGCAAATTCTGCTTGATGTTGTATTTATCTCCATCAATGAGAGAGAAAAGGTAACAAATTAACTCATCTGATGCCCTCTTATTTGGCACTGAAAACAGATTCTAAAAAAAAAGAAAAAGAAAAAGGATATGAAAATACTAATATTTCAACACAATAGTTTTGAGAAAGAAAAAAGATAAGCTAGCTTGTACAACACAAAATCCCTTTAAAATCAAATCTCTACAATTACTTCTTAAATTAAACTAATGGAAAATGAAGTTTCACTTCTCCTTGACCTTAAATCTAACCTGAAAGTACATCGCCAATTACCAACCCCAATGACAATCAGTAAAGGAATTACTTACAGGCCCACTATAATTTTTCTTACTCATGTGCTCAATCAGACCTCTTACTAGCCATTAATTTTAACAAGATTCAGATAGCCTGCAAAATGCCACTAAAAAATAAGGAAGACTAACAAAAGTCTTGTCTCAAGCATTACATACCTGTTTGTCATTTACTGCCAGAACGAAACAAGTTGAAGCTTTTATGAGAAAGTAATGCCAGCATTTCAAAAAGAAGCAGTACAGCTTACTGTTGAAAATGTTTAACCAATTATTTACCAACATATTATTAAAACATATTATTTGTTACTAGGACACTCAACAACAATAATCAGTGATTTTCCTTAAATAATCATATGTAAATGTGAAAAGGCCTCAAACTGTGCAAGTGAACATAAAGCCTCATAGCACATTACATGCACTGAAAGCTCCTATAGATAAGAATGATGGTAAATCATATGCTAGAATGGAAATCTAACCTGGGACCTTTGTGTTTCACAGCCAAGAGCTCTGCTGACTGAGCTAGCCAAGCATGACTCACAACCACCCTCAGGGCTTTGCTTCCGCCTCCTACTTCCATACTTCAGTATCAGCACACACTTCACTGCTAAGCGAGAATTCTTTCTGCTAGTAAAAGTTGTTTGAAAAAGCCTCTATAAACACAGCTTCACAAAACAATAAAAACAGCGTTCATATGGTGACACCAAAAAAGAAACTGTAGTTTTATAGCAGCTACTATGCTGTCATAGTAGGAGGAGAGGTGATACTCCTACATGGCGCATCCCAGGTGGCGGATAGGGAAGCCCTCACTGGTTTACAGGCGGACTTGAGTGAAATAAAATAGCTCTCGCAGACCAAACACATCCTCTGCGATTAACAACCGTAGTTGTAAATCGGAGCTTGCTCCAGCTAAGGTTGACAACCTTCGAAAGTCAAAAATGGAAAGGTCTTTTAGGAAAAAAATTCCACTGTCCTGCTCAAAAAGGCAGAAAAAGGCTACATCGGATTCGATGGGTAGTCAACTAGAAGACAGTAACAAATCTGAGCATTTGCAACCATCAAAATGCACACTAAAACACAAAAAGAAGATTAAACATGAGCAGATAAATTATATATAAACACACAACATAAACTCACTACTTCAGACCGGAAAACTCAAGGAGCTAACAGATGAAATAAATAAACAAAAAATTTTAATAACAGGGATCCAACAAATGAGAAACACCACAGAGGATCTACTCGAACCACAAGAATACAGAATTTATAATGGGAAACCAGGACTGAGGACAATGAATGTCCCCAGTTTGGAACAGGGTTTTTAGTAAACATAAAAATAATAGATTCAGTAACGGATTTCCAAGCAGTATCACCAAGAATTGCGTCTCTAAGCTTTAAAACAATAAATAAAACCTATACAATAATAAATGCTCATGCCCCAACAAATGAAGAAAATTATCTAACAAAAAAAAAAAAAAAAAAAAAAAAGGGAAGAGGTAGATAAATTTTGGGACCTTCTAGAACAAACTGTGAACAGAGTAAATAAAAAGAATGTAAAAATCTTATTGGGAGGTTTCAATGCTCAGTTGGGAAAAGAAAGAAAATATAAAGATATAATTGGAAAATGGAGTCCACATAAATTTAAGAACAAAAACGGTCAAAGACTTGTAGAACTCTGCAGAGAACACAACCTTATATCTAAATCAACATACTTTTAAGAGGACGCCACGTAAACTTAAAACATGCAAACATCCAGACTAGAGAAAGGGGGAGTGGCAGCTAGACCATGTCTGTATGGACAAAAATTTTCATAAGGAGATCCACAATGTTAAAGTACTGAGAGGAGTAGACACAGGCTCAGACCATTATATAGTTAAAATTAAAGTCAAATTCACTCCATTAAAGAAGAGGACCGGAAAAACTAATAAAACAAAAAGGAGGTCTGACCCACATCAGCTAATTAAAAATAATACCAACAAATAACACAAACCATCAAATTAACAGGTGATCTAGAACAACTAGTACCAAATCTTTAAAAAGAAGCAGAGAATCTAGTTCCCTTGAACTCACGAGGGAAACATGCATGGTGGACATCAGAATGTGACAAATTCCATGAAGATAGACACCAAGCATGGTTAAAGTTTCAAACACATAAAACTGAAGAAAATGCCATTAACCTAAAAAATGAAAGAAAAAAATTGACACAAAATATTAGAAGAATCAAGAAAGGATTCAATAAAGATATTATAAACTCTATAGAAGATAATTATCATAAAACCAACTCCGGGAACTACTATAAAATCTTTGGGAAACAACTACAACAATATGAGGCCCCTACACTAAAACTGAAAGGTGAAGTTGGAAGAGGGACACACAGTAACAAGGAAAATGCAGAAATCATGGCAAAAGCATTTAACAAACTTCTGAATTGCAAGGAACCTGTTAGACCTATTTGGTCTGGTTCCATACACTCGAGTAATATTCAAGGATGGGCCACACAAGTAATTAGAAGCAAACTCCTTTGTAGACAGATTGCATTCCCCCATATTCTATGAATAAATCTAAGTTTACCAACCTGCTTTACATTTGGTGACCTACCATGCACGACCCACACTTTTGTAAAATTTGGGAAAATAATAGCAGGTCAAACCCAAGAATGGGGACGACATACTGAAGAATGAAAAGCCGAATAATGCCAGAAGCGAAGAGAAAGAGTGTCCAAAATCACAAACCATGTCCAAGCACAACTAGCACCTAACAGACCATCCAATCGAGAGGCAGAGGAGAATAATTAGTAGTGTATGGAGAGACTTGCAGCATGCAAATGGAAATAGAGCTGCAAGGGCTGGGACCCAATGATGGCCAAGCATGTACTCACACAAAATGTGAGGCCCCCGGGAGTTGCATAGAAGACCAATAGTCGGTACCGTCGAAACCGAAGCGGGAACTAGTCCAGAAGGCACCAGAAGCAAGTCACATGTCATAGTGATGGACAGGGTCTAACAGTTTAAAACCAGCAGCTGCCACAAAGCCATGTACTTGATAACTATAATCCAGTAAAGATTAGACCAGAGCCTAGTAAATATGGGTCAGAGAAGTACGATCTGCACCTCAACAGATTTGTGCATGGAAGGAAGAGTGTTAAGCTCCCGATGCAGCTTGTCTTTAGTTAACTAATATGGGGCAGCCAAGTCAGGTTGTTTTCGAAAAGGAGGCTTAAAAAATAGGACTAGGCAACAACTCCAAAGTCGAGTGCTGGCTCATGATGGACCATTGTAGAACAGAAATGCATGACTGCATACTTGCAGTGGAGAGAAATGAAAATCATGGGAAGATGTCCAAGCATTGGCCCTTCGGATGGCAGCTTGGAGCTGATGTTCAGCCAAGGTTAATGAGTGGGAGCTGTACCAGTTGCGAAGTCTAAATACAGGACTGGAGTGACCAGCACCCTGACAGAGGTGACTAGCCCATTAATGGCTAGATGAGGAAGTGTTCACCTCATATAGAGGTTCCTAGTTGTGGGATCAAATTTCTGAAAGTCTATATGGTGACGTTTACACTCTCCAGCTGTTCATCCTGGTGCGCCCTCATTTGCGAGTAATTAATTAAAAAAAATTTAGACTTTCATGTGATGTTCCATAGCTTTAAAAATGGTAACAGTTTATAGACTAATTGCACAATTCTTAATATGGATTGAAAGGGCGATGAGATGATCAACTGCAAAGCGCTGCTTACAAAATCCATGTTGTGTATTTATTAACAAATTCCGATACTCAAGCCACCAAAACCAGCCAACCATTGATCGTGCATTCCATTGACTTTTAGACACTGCTGGTGAGGGAAATTGGACAGCAGTTGGATGGAAGACTGTTACCAGGCTTGCGTATGGGGATTACAGTGGTCCACACCAGCATCTGGGAAATGTACTGTCCTTCCACAAGTGATTATACTTACAAAGGAAAAAGTGCTGGTCACCAAGAAATAGATACTGCAACATCTAAATGTAAAACAGTCCAGTTCTGAAGTGCAAGCTTGTGATGAGGTGAAAGTATATTTGAGCAATCTGGAGATGCGCCATTTTCCAGAAATCCAACGTAAGTTACCACAAACAACAGAAGAGGGAGCAAAATGCTTAAAAAGAATAGTAAGAGATGTCTGACAAGCTTCTTTGTTATCTTTGATAATGCGACGACACTTTGCGCAAAACTGTTTATAATGAATAGTTTTCCTTCGTGGGATGGCGTTCAAAGACACAGAGAGCATATCTGCGCAAGCAAACCATTCACGGCATTCTTCAGTCCACCAGGAGACTGGGACATGTCGTGGTAGAGAAGAGTTTCAGAGGATGGAACATTCTACACTGGTAATAATAACATTCGTAAGATACTGTACTTGATGAATACTGCTGTGGAAAAGTTCGCCAAAGGTTACTGATGAAGAGCAGAGAATCCAGTGAGCTTTAGAAAGCTGCCTGTTTGTCTTGCACACAGATGAGACATGAGTTACCAGATGAATTACGTGTGGGAAACGGTAACTCGAGTATGTGCTGGGGCAATGGACCACTCTGGATGGTGGGCAAGATGTGTATTACAGAATGAGAGATCCAGGAGCGAGAAAGTGTACGGAATCTGAAAGAAATGTGGGTCCACCAATGTCGAGAGAAGTGAGAGTAAGCTGGTTCAGAATATCTGCCATGAGATAGCCTCTCGGTCAAGTTCTTAGAGAGCCCCACATGGTACGGTGAGCACTTAAGACACTAAGCAGCAAGAAAGTTTGAGGGAGCTGAGTGGTAAGCTATTGGATGTCTGCCCTGGTGAGATCACATGATGAGGTAAACTAGATATTACAAAGAGAAAAGGTACAAATGGGGAGAAAAAGACGGAGCTGGGTGTTCAAAGAAATGGTTTGGTGATGGGAATCGTCTCAAATCAGAACCCAGCACCATGACCTCCCCCCCCCCCCCCCCAAGCTGGAATGCCTTCCTTGGAGGGAAGGTAAAACATACTAGAATGAAGTGTAAGAGGTTAAAACAGTCTTGAGGGCGTAATTTTGTTTCTTAGAAGCATAAAACAACTAGGTACAGCAATCGCAATAGCAGCTGCAAGTCTGTCTTGTGTGATCTGATGCCACAAATATTCCATTGCAGAACTTTCATCTGAGGAACCAGTAACCTCCCTGGGGCTGTCAGTGACTCCAGAGTGGAGAATCAGATGGTGATTTGCACCAGTGGAATAAAGGTTGGCTGGTGTGTGTGTGTGTGTGTGTGTGTGGAAGGGGGGGGGGGGGGGGGGGTTTGAGTTCACGTGTGCTCAGTGCAGATGTTACCTATGCCCTTACACATTTTAAAAGAAATAAATGTGTGTAAGATGTCTCATACTGTTGTCGAACAGTGAGGAGGAGACCTATAAAATGACACTCATTCTCTCACTCCCACCACACTCATGTTGGCCAACACAATCACTCTATCTAATGGGTTCAAATGGCTCTGAGCATTATGGGACTTAACAGCTATGGTCATCAGTCCCCTAGAACTTAGAACTACTTAAACCTAACTAACCTAAGGACATCACACAACACCCAGTCATCACGAGGCAGAGAAAATCCCTGACCCCGCCGGGAATCGAACCCGGGCGTGGGAAGCGAGAATGCTACCGCACGACCACAAGCTGTGGAATATCTAATGGGCCTTACTACAAAAGAGAAGAGTGAAAGGTGTTGTACATTAGATTAAAGCTGAAGTACAACCACAGAAGAGCTAAAAGAATGGCACAGGGAAATGCGACTGGGCTGACCTCTTATTAAAAAACACATTATGAATATCTCCCTAAAATTTTTGGAAATATGTTGGACACATCACAAAATCTTAAAACTCTAATCACATTCATTTCGAAAGAGATGGTAGATCTGCTGACAAATCAGCCATTGACCTCTTGTCTGAAAATAAAACATAGACTAGTAAAAAGTGGTTCGCAGTTATCTGTCTGCCACTTAACACCACACATTGGAGGATCCCAAACAGGATCCTCCTTTATTGTGCAGAGTTTATTACTACAAGCAGTAGTGCACAAGATGTCATTCCATTTTTGGGCAAAGAGAGATTAGACGTAGATCTGCATCCTGCAGCTGAATCATGCAAGAAATGGGAGTAAGTATCTGCCTCTCTAGCCAAACAGTCAGCTAATCCATTCCCTCAGATGCCCAGATGACGTGGGACCCAGAGAAAGACACTTGAGCAGGCAGCATAGCCAAAAGCAGAGAGAAGGCCATGGATAGTGGAGACCAAAGGGTGACGAGAGTAGTATCGATCGATGGCCTACAGGCTACTCACCGAGTCTGAAAAAATTGAAACACTGTGGAGGGAAGCCTCAGAAACAAAATGGAGGGCTCTGTGAATGGCTAGAAGCTCTGCTGTGAACACACTGCATGATACCGGCAATAAATGGTGTTCTAAGCCACTGGAAGATGTGGAAGCGTATCCCACCTTATCGATAGTCTTTAGAACCATCAGTGTAAAAGATGGTGGCACCCTGGAACTCTGCAAGGTTGGCACACACAAAACGCCAGAAAACCATAGGGGCGATAGACATCTTAGGATCCAGGAATAGATTGGTTCTAATCTGAGGATGAAGCACCATCCAAGAGGGAGTATGGGAAGAAACACACATGGCGTATTCCAGAGTGTGGATATGGAGATCCCGACAGAAAGAAGTGAGACACATGCCAACCGGCAATCCCACCTACCAGCGAGTGCCAGGAAGGAGACATCCCTCATTTGCAAAACGGACAGAGTACACTGGATAGTCAAGGAATTGATGAATGGGGATTGCGTAAGAAACCAGGAGTTGGCTCCGTCATATTAGTAGAGGGGAAATCCCCGCTACTGTGGCGAGACTGTCAACGAGACTAGTGCAAAAGGCACCAATAGCCACATGCACCCCATAGTGGTGAACAGGGCCAAGAAGTTGCAAAGTGGATGGAGCTGCTGAGCCATAAACCTGACTACCATAATCTAGTTTGGACAAGACCAGAGCACAGTACAGATGGAGAAGAGTGGTACACTCTGCAACCCAAGATGTGTGGGCCAGGAGGTGGAGAGCATTAAGATTCTGCATGCATGTAGTCTTCAGGTGGTGAATATGGGGCAGCCATGTGTTTTCTTTTCTGCCAAAAATAAGGCCCAAGATACAAGGCTCTGGTACAACACTGCAGAGCCTGTTGCCTAAATAGAGTTCTGGGTCAAGGTGTACTGTGGGTCAATGACGAAAACGCATAACCCAAATTTTGGAAGGAGAAAACTAGAAGCCCTGGGAGGTGGCCCACACAAAGGTCGTTCGGATGGTGCCTTGGAGCCAGCACTCAGCAGACGATACCGATTCAAAAAATTGGATGTACCACACTCGGGTACCCACCACCAAGAGAGGTAACGAGCCCATTGATGGCTATGAGGAAGAATGTGACACTTAGCACAGAACACTTGGGATACTGTTCTCCTGAATCTGAGGGATGCTGAGTGAAGTGTCAACTCAAAGCCGGGAGAGCTAGTGAGATAAAAACTCGTGGATAAAAGTCTGAAGGGGACCTCAGAAGACCCAGTCTTGGATGATAACTAAAACATGATGGCACCAAGCCATGTCATATGCCTTATTTAGGTCAAAGAAGACTGCGACAAGTTGCCGGCAGTTAGTAAAACCCTTTCGGATGGCTGTTTCCAATTTGAGTAAATGGTCAGTTGGAGATTGTCCTGCCTGGACACAGGGACAATAGGCCCCGAGATTCTGGTACCCAACATAATCTGAAGCTATCCATCCTCTTGAGCAGTTTACAAAATAAATTTATCAGGCTAACTGGGTGGTAGCTGTCAAGAGACGTGGGTTCTTCCCGGGCTTAAGGACAGGGATAACTATATTGTCTCGCCATTGCAACCGAAAAGCAATGTTGAGCCAAAGGCGGGTGAAGTCCCTGAGGAGGTACTACCTCTGGGGAATGTCCAAGTGTTGGATCATCTGGTTGTGGATGGAATCTGGGCCTGGGGCCGTGCCTTGTAAAGAAGTAAGAGCCTGCTAGTAGGGTTCACTCTAGGGCTCAGCATAGCACAGGATTAAACAGGGGGTCTGTTCAATTGCATTTCTGCCGGAGGAAGATATCAGGATAGGAAGAGGACGCCGATGCCGTTGCAAAGTGTGTTGCGTGGTGTTCTGCAAGGACCAATGGATCAGTGCACAGAACACCTTTAAGGTTAAACGCTGGACACTTGATTGTCGCTGGCAGCCTAGAAGGCTATGGATTGGGTGATTAATTGAGGGGCATGGGACCAAATGGCGAGGTCATCAGTCACGTGATTCTGAAGTGACTTATAGAAGAAAGAGAGTCTTCTAAAAGTGGAAAGATCCAGTCAGGGGAGTCAAATTAGAAACTAATGAAAATTAAACACACACAATAAAAGCACAAAAGGTGAAAACAAATCTAAGAACTGAAAGGGGGAGGGGGGGCAGTTAAGGGATCACAGACCGAGAAGACTCTAAAAGAAGTCCCAACCACAACCAACCTGCCCTGCTCCAAGACTAAAGGAGAACCTTATATCTGGAAATAAAAACCACTCTCACAGAGGAAACAAATTATGATGTGTGTGTATTTGTAAAGTTAGGAAGTAATTTTAGGTTTGCAGGGTGTGTGTAATGCAGCAAGTTATTATGAGATGACATTCATTGCAGTAAGACGCAACCGTCTAGTACGATGGCAGCAGTATGGCGATGTTTTTTATCTGCTTTACTCACATCACAGCTGATGCTGCCTGCCGCGAGAACTGCATAGCATAACATTCAGTCAATACAAAGATTCGTACCCTCTACAAATCTAAATAATCCATATTAGCTATGATCCGATTTTGTTCAAATCTGATACGCAACCTTTTGTTATTAATGGAATGATGCTGTCATAATTTCAGATTTTTATTTAAGATAGTTCTGGAGATAAAGAGAATTACCTAAAACTTACACTTGTTTTTTTAAAAACGAGTTAGGAACAATAACAGATTGACTTTCATTATCATTTGAAGCCATCCCAAAGTTATCGGTGCGTAAAAATCAATTAATTAGAATTTTCTTTTTAAAACTTTAGTCACTGTGCATTATATAATACAAAAACCAGTCAGAAACATTATTTGATTATTTTTGCCATGAGAATGATTGAGAGTGTGTATGTGGGACATACATCAAAATTTAATATTTCATTTTACGTAAGACCTTGTACAAATGAACCTTGGGAAAGTTACGTTGCAACCATGATTCAGGTGACGTAAGTCAGTGTGTGCTTGCATTTGTACAAAAGTAGCCAGAATGGAAGTTAGAGACGGAATATGTTTGTTTATCAATTTGAAGAATATTTCGCACTTCGTTTATTTTCATTAAACAAAATACAAGAATTTGAAGTTTTGGTGACAATAATTACTATCAAATTAGTGATTGCATAACGCAAGATTTGCCGTGAAAATGATCTGGAAGGAACTATCTGACAGGTCATTTAGATTAACAGACAATCAGAACTAAGTTGTTCCCACGTGTAAAGAGGAGTTGGTATATAGGAGAGTACCTCAAGAGGAGTCGCTTGCTAGCTGATCTACAGATAACACAATGTTAGATTGCTCCTTAAAAATACTGTGTTAGATGAGGAAATAGTGAGCTAATTTCGGTTTGAACATATTGTGACTGAAGCGACTGGAGTTATGAACATTTTAATGAATGTTTGGTGTTTCTAAATTAAATAGTTTGAGAGATACAAGCATTTGAACTTTCTGGTAATAGTAACAACTCTGCGTGGCGTGTTTCATGCTGTGTACGAAATGTTTTGGAGAGCACCTCTTATGAAAAAGACAAATGAAACGACTGAATGTTTAAATCGCGAATAGTTGTGAGTCTGGGAGTGGTAAAATGTGAAAATTTGTCGGGTTGGACTTCTAAAATTCTGGATGCTTTTAGAGTGAATATCTGTTCTACAGACAGTGAACTTTGAATGATAATCTTTTCCCATATTAAATACGGACTTTATAGTCATTTCATGTGTTTCAATATGAATAAAAAGCAGAGTTAATCTAATTGTAAATGGTTTTCTTCAAGTAAATTGAAGATCCTCTACGCCCAATTTTTTTATCATGAACTTTCAGGAGCTGACTCAATTTGAGTTATGTGGCCTCTGTTTGGTAGGTACTGGGAGGTGGTTTCATCAACACTGCCTAGCACATATCTGCTACCACAGAGTGAAGGGATATCAGCAGGAATCCTATCGAGGTAGGTGGATTGAACAATCTCCCCCCCCCCCCCCCCCCCCCCCGCAACTGCAATGACATCCTGATCAGAGAGGTAGGTTTGAATCTCAGCCTCAGTCAGACCATCCTGATCCTGCAGCCTAGTGTAAATAACAACCCAGAAAGAGTTCAGCCTTCAGTGGACCTTGGCACAAACAGGAGAGCCCTGGAGGAGCGAAGCTGCAAGCAGTTGTTGTGCTTGAGAATCAGAAGTAATCTCCAAACGCAAAGTGCCATTTCATAAAAAAGTGCAGAATTTCACAGGACTAGCAGAAGCATTAACACCTTTCTGAATAATAAACACATTTACCATAGTGAAGGATTGACTGTCTTCGGTACATGGAACAACGAGGAACTGTGGTGCAGCTGGGATGGTCTTTGAATCATTAGCCTCATTTCATTTACTTTTGGTAGACATTGATGGTGAAAAGAATGATTGGCTCATTGTAGGAAAATCCCCCACGACTGCCAGCGTCTCCTATGGCGCACTCCTTTCAACTGCGGATTGCCCCATCAGAAGGGGGCACACCCACCATCGGTGACTGTTCACACTCCAGGTTACACCTCCCCAACACCTGACAGAGGGATCAATCGGCAATTTAGGAAGGTATCTGCTCAGGTAATCACCCCTCCCTGGGTCTGGCCTTTACCAGGGGATACACGTGAACACTACCTATCAACCCGGGGCTGGGAATTATACATTATCCAGTCACCTGTTATGTCTTAGGCGTGTGAGCTGCCCTTAAGGAGTGCACAGGATGAAAGAAGAAAAAGAGGAACCTCAAACACTGGGGCACAGGAAGGATAAGAGAAGGGGGATGACAAAAAGGGAGAAGGGACGACAAAAAAGGAGAAGGAGCAAGAGACAGTGGTGAGACTGTTCTGATTTCGGCGACTGAATATGCAGAACACGTTTCCAACAACAGGGGAGGGGAGGAGGAATAGCAAGAGGACAGACATGGAGTATGAGTGGAAAAGGATGCTGCAAGGGCTGGGGCCCCATGGTAGCCAAGCATGAATCCGCCACAGGGAGGCAAGCAACCTGAGGGAGTGGGGCAGCAATTTCTGTCTGATACCCTGTTTTTCTCTACGGTGACCAGCAGATAGCAGTGTCAATCCATATGAAGTGGTCCAATGATGGCTCTTGACCATTTTTAAATATTTTAATTTTTTTATATATGATTGCCCTATATTTGAGAAGTTCAAAACAGTTTTTTTAAATAATTTATCTTGCACCTTTACTGAATGGTGGCCATTTTCATTTGTAAGTGTGTGACGATGTTTCAGTTTAGAGATGTTAGCAAAAAAAGTAGTATGTCTGCACTGGGTTAAGTTACCACATTGCAATTGACACGATTGTTTTTAGAAGTGTCCTCTACAACATTGTCTATTACACTAAATTCAAAAATAACCAGTCAAAATCACATCCTAAATTTGGTATCCAAATTTTAAAAAATTCACTCTTTAGGCCCAAAAATAATAAACAAGGAGTGGTTTATGAGAGTATTTTTTTACTATGGTTAGATATCATATACTACTAGCATCATATAGAGCAAGAAAACTTACAAACATTTCCTTAACTTTTTATGAATTTTTGAAATTTGAAAATTCTCAGATGGGGGCTGGATACAAAAATGTACAGTAAAAGTTTCAATACTGATATCTGACTGAACAAAGATGGGAGTTTGTAAAAATGAGGGGAGAATTCACATCACTCTACAACTGATATTATGGCTGTTGCCTATTTAAATGGTTTATTGTTTCATTGCAATTAAATTTAATTGTGACATACTTAGTTAACACATCACCCAATATTGATTTAGTTTATTTATTCTTAATAATGCAATGTTAAACAATATGAGCTTCTGCTTTTGTTCTATGGCTATAAAAATGCCCATTTACATTTATGTTTATTGTCAATTAAGAAGTACATTATTGCTAGGTGTGGCATTGTTGTTGTCAGTCTGTTCTGAAACCTCCGTTACAGTGGATGTACATACTTCATCAACAGTGTAGAATGTGTTATGTGCTGTGTTCTATTTGTAATTAATTTTGAGAGATTAACTGGAATGCAGTAACATGGATGAACAGTGCTCTGTTGGACAGATAGTAACTGAAGTGTGTCACAAAACAGTTTACAGTTCAGTTTCAAAAAACTTTAAAATGTCAATGACTTTGATGAAGTTGGACAAACTTTGTTTAAATTTCGAGTACGTTCTTGTGTAACATCAGTGTGAGAGTATCATGAGAAGAAATATATTCTGAAGTACAATAGCAATGACCGTGTTTCAGCTAAACTACTTTGGATCCACCTTTATTCAAAATTAACATGGAAGAGCCATACTAATTACACCTGTACAAAGTTAGTTCATGTTGCATAGCTCTTAGGTAAACTATGGACTTATGTCACAGACCATACAATACAACATTCCTCCACACCCACATCACATACACCATGTTTTTGCAGGGGAATCCACTGAAGAGAGAGGGGGGGAAAGGCAATCAGATGCATCTGAGAAATCAGAAGTAATTAATCCTGTAGAGGATATTTAATTAAAAAAACTAAAAATACTAACTACTACATCCGTCTTTATAATAAGTTATGTAATGCATGCAAAAGAAAACCAAAACAGAAAAACTACGACACACTATCCAACATAACACATGCCTAAAACAGAAGACTGATATCACAGTTGCTACACCCTTGAAAACTCAGGATAGTTAGTTACACGGAGATAAAAGTGTTTAACATGGTAACAGTACATACACACAATGTGTCACTGAGTATGCTTTAAAGCACCACAAAGAAATAAACTACAGAAAAAGCATTTTATACAGAAGATAAGTGCAAAATAATACCTAAACTTGATCTTAAGTAGGAGCCTACTAATTCTCTTCCATTATGATAAACTCATATATCAATATACTGAATATATCATCTACGGTATTGTGGACAAATATATTTTTAGCATCATGTATGTCACTTATGTAACTTTGAACGTACACAAAAAGCCGACATCGATGCCATTATTACTTATTAAAGGTGAATAATTCATAAATCTAAAAATATAAATCAATGAACAGTGATTCAGAATTAATAGAAAGCGCACTGACAAGACGTCCTTCTGTTCAAAGTATCTGATCTAATAATTCTGTGGTGGGAAACAATAAAAATGTGCATGAAAGAAGTACAATTATGACGACGAAACAAAATCATACCCACAAAATTAAGGCATGAAAACGCAGTAGATTTATGTGAACGCTTGAATTATAACTCAACGTAGTTTACCGATTACCTTTTGTAATATCCCCTGTAGCTCTGGTGGTGGAGGATGATTCATGAACAACAATTCAAGGTTCGTTAACAAGAGTTCCGAATATATACTAGGTTTCGCCATCTGTTCGAAATTAAACAAATCTGCTATTAAATACCACACACTTCATACACCTTACTGTAGATTATAATAATTAAAATTTAATTCTCCGTAACTTCGTTAGACGTTAACTTCGCACAATTCTCAGCACACATAAACATTAAATTCAAGCGTCTTTCAATTCTTAGCTCAATTCCCGCCACGAATAAAGTGCCAAGTTCGCATTCTGGTTCGATCGTCACAAATATCGATAGTCGAATCCTGTAGACAGAGGAAAATAATATTTATTCTATCCTACAGGAGAAAACTCATAGGATAAAAATATCCGAAAGTGAGTAATCTCGCATGAGTCAGGAGTACTCATCATCTGTAATTTTATCAGCTTCTGAGAGTGTGCTACAGCGTTTTCTAGAATTAAATTCCCAACAATGAATATCTACTTCAAATTCGATCTTTGTATTACGGATGCCGAAACACGACAAACAAATTACATTCATGTTGATTAAAATCCATTGTGGAATTACAGACAATTAGAAAGCAAATGACTTGCCAAAGCAAGCTGCACGGAAGGAAACCCCACTAGACATAAACTTCCTTCCAAATCTACAGCTACAACTAGTCCTTCACCGCTATACTCTCACCACCGTGACGAGCGTGGCATGCAATATTCCGTATTCAACCAGTTATCAAAGCTTTCCCCCTTTCCATTCACGTATGGAGTGCAGAAATAATGGTTGTTTAAATGCCTCTGTGTACGTTGTAATTAATCCAATCTTGTTTTCACAATCCCTATGTGAGTGGTACAGGCCACATTACTAGAGTAACCATTCAAAGCTAGTATCAGAAATTTTGTAAGTAGTCTTTTTAGGATAGTTTCCATATGTCTTAAAGATTCTACCGCTTCAATTCTATCAACATTTTATAAGCATTTTCACAAGTCCATTGATATCTTTTTAACTCTTATGGGAAGGGCACCGAAAAGAGTTTTGGAATGATATATTATACATTTTTGATACTGAGCGTTCATGTGTCATTCTCTTTGGAAGTAAGTTCTATATCTAGTTTCATAGTCATGGAAATCATTGTTCAAAACAAAAAACTGGGAATGGGATTTCAGAAAGCTTATGAGTAAGATTTAAACAACGTGTGAGCACTGCAATGGACTCCATTGCACTATAATTAGCTTATTAAGCAAAATTCGATCACCAATAACATCAAATACCTTAGATAAGTCTAAAAACAATTCACAGTTTATTTCATTATGAACAATGGACTTTAGAGCAAGTTTTAGGAAATTATATATAGCAGTTACAGTCGCCATGCCATATATTATTTCACTGATCAAATATTAAATGCTCTGAATAACCGGACATCACCCATTGGTATTTTTTGTGATCTCTCAAAGGCCTTTGACTGTGTAAATCATGGAATTCTTTTAGATAAGCTAAATGATTATGGTTTGAGGGGGGCAGTGCACAAATGGTTTAATTCATACTTAACTGGAAGAATGCAGAAAGTTGAAATAAGTGGTTCATGTAATGTTAATAGAACAGCTGATTCCTCAAACTGGGGGGCTATCAAGCACGGGGTCCCACAGGGTTCGGTCTTAGGTCCTTTACTGTTCTTGATATACATTAATGACTTACCATTCCACATTGATGAAGATGCAAAGTTAGTTCCTTTTGCTGATGATACAAGTATAGTAATAACACCCAAAAACCCAGAACTAAGTGATGTAATTGTACATGATGTTTTTCACAAAATTATTGAGTGGTTCTCAGCAAACAGACTCTCTTTAAATTTTGATAAAACACAGTATATACAGTTCCGTACAGTAAATGGCACAACTCCAGTAATAAATATAGACTTTGAACAGAAGTCTGTAGCTAAGGTAGAATTTTCAAAATTTTTAGGTGTGTCCATTGATGAGAGATTACACTGGAAGCAACACATTGATGGTCTGCTGAAACGTCTGAGTTTGGCTACGTATGCTATTAGAGTTATTGCAAATTTTGGTGATAATAATCTCAGTAAATTAGTTTACTATGCCTACTTTCATTCACTGCTTTCGTATGGTATCATATTCTGGGGTAATTCATCGTTGAGTAGAAAAGTATTCATTGCTCAAAAACGTGTAATCATAATAATTGCTGGAGCCCACCCCCGGTCATCTTGCAGACATCTATTTAAGGATCTAGGGATCCTCACAGTAACCTCACAGTATATATATTCACTTATGAAATTTGTTGTTAATAATCCAGCCCAGTTCAAAAGTAATAGCAGTGTGCATAGCTATAACACCAGGAAAAGGATGATCCTCACTATGCAGGGTTAAATCTGACTTTGGCACAGAAGGGGGTAAATTATGCTGCCACAAAAGTCTTTGGTCACCTACCAAACAGCATCAAAAGCCTGACAGATAGTCAACCAACATTTAAAAATAAATTAAAAGAATTTCTAGATGACAACTCCTTCTACTCATTGGCTGAATTTTTAGATATAAATTAAGGGAGGGAAAAAAACTAACTTAAGCATTAGTGTCATGCAATATTTTGTGTAATGTAATATCTTGTACAGACATCTTTCATTAACCTGACACGTTCCACATCATTACGAAGTGTCGTATTCATGATCTATGGAACAAGTATTAATCTAATCTAATCTAATCTAATCATATTTTAATAAGGCCATTTTGTTCGTTGACAAATATTCCACATTTGTTCAAAAAAGCACAGTGTCTTTCATACATGATTCTCTAAAAATATTGAGAAACAAGACAACTTTGATAAAGGTCTGTAGTTTTTACCACATAAGGATCACTGTTCTTATGTAATGGTTTTATTATTGATAGCTGAAGTTCTCTAGGGAAAGCACCAGTTCTGAAAGAGACATCAATTATATCAACAAGCAGAGGAACAATATATTTATTGTGTCTAGTTACTATATCGGGAACGCTACCTGTACCACAGGAAAATTTATTTTTTAGTTTGCTAATTGCGTTCTCTGCCTCTTGTACTGTTACATGATACAAAAACATAGTTTCTGGTTTCACATATATGCTATGATTAGCCTCTATATGATTCTGGTTTTTTGTAGGATTTTGTATTGTACTTATATAGAATCTATTGAATATAGAGGTAATTTGTAGAGGATAATTTATAGTTTTATAGTTTAGTCCTAGCCTTTAAGAACAATGATGACGTTCTTTGCTTTGTTTCTGTCGAAGTTTGTATTTATCACATTCCAAACTGATTTCAGCTTTTTTGTCATGCTGGTTTCTGTTAATGTATGAATGTTGTTTAGTTTCTTTGCTGCTATAATGACTTTCTTCTATACTTCTCTGTAACAGTTTACTGACTGTGCTGCTCTCACAGAGGTCAACTGTGACCATTCATGCTCCCCTTCTCTATGTATGTTCAATATCCCCTGTCAGTCCTAGCAATTACAGATCCCATCCGCTTGAGTAATATTTTAGGATGGCTCGTATGAATTATTTACAAGCAGTCTCTTGGTAGACTGGTAGCATTTCCCCATTATTCTACGAGTAAACCAAAGTCTACTATCTCTTTTACCCATGACTGAGTCTACCTGATCTTTCCATTTTGTGTCTCTACAATGCTTTACATCCAGTTTACTGATTTCAGTTGTGACTTGTTAACATTAAATTCTTAGGATACCACTTTTTTTCGTTTTGTGAAGTATGCAGTTTTACATTTCTGAACATTTAAAGCAGGTTGTCAATCTTTGCACTATTTTGAAATCTTATCAGGATATGACTGAATATTTGTGCAGTTTCTTTCAAGCTGTGCTTCATTATGGATAACTACATCACCTGAGAAAATCTGAGGTTGATATTAGTAGGAGGGGCGATCAATAAGTAATTCAGCATATTCTGTTTTTGGCAAATTTCGGTTGAAAAAATGAGGAATTTAATGTGGGATATTGTGGAATATTCTCACTTCAGTCCCTATAGTTTCATGACAGTCCAACAGATGCCAGAGAAATACATATCCTTCAAAATGAAATCTGTAACACAGGTACAATCCAAGCAGAGACCTGTTACTGAGTTTCTTCTGGTACAAAACCAGCGAATCGTAGATATTCATAGGTGCTTGCAGAACATATATGGAGACCTGGTAGCGAACAAAACGCGGAAAGTCGATGGACGAGGCATCCGTCAACACCACAACAATGTGGCGCACACCTGCAATCTCCCATGTACCAGGGTGTGTAAAATTTTGTGTAGGCTTGTGCAAAGGAAGATAGAATTGATATGTCGATTGAAGATTAGAGTGTCTGTATGCCAATATTTATGCTATCTGTACAAATAAATGATGGCAAACCATCAACTTTTTTCTTTGAGGGCAGCTAGGAGACGCCTCGCTGTTCGCTTTTGTCTTTTACCAGTCTGATCCTGTAATATAGGCAACATTGTCTGTAGTTATGAATAATTTATAATACATTGAGCTAATTTTCATTCAAAATGTGTTCGAATACTTTATTACAAAACCAGCCCACATATTTATGTCAATAAACAATGTGATATTAGTTTGATTTTTCCAGTGTTTTTAAAGTGGGAGAGACGCAACATTTCGAGTTGGCACCGATCCGGGACTGGCGTAACTTCGTTACTAACTTTCAATATCTTTTTCTCTTATCATATAACTTGTCCTGCAGTCACTCAAGGGAGAAGTACAAGAACTTAAACTAATCGCACAGCATAGAGCTTTCTCAAAAATTCTATTGGTTCACATCTTTTGTAACGGTACTCCCAACACCAGTCTGAGACAATTACAATATACAGTCTTAAACTGCTTTGGAATTCATTTAGTGAGTGGAGATGGAAGTCAACTTACTCTCCAGTACTAATAATTACTGAATCTGATCATCGATATCTAACTATAAATTATTTGCCTGTTCAGTAGAGAAATGTTCTTGGAAATGAACTTCAATAACAGGAAAATAAAAAAGTCCAGATAACCACGTACAATCAGAAACCAGTCTCCAGGAGCTGTTGATGAATCCATTTAGCTTCATGACCAAATTAAACCAGGGAAAAACAATCAAAGTTCAGAAATGCCTCTCAAAATGAAACTAAGCAGGGCAACATTCCAGAAACTAAGGTCTAGCCTGACCAGCAAGGATGTCCCAAATAAACTGAAGTTTAAGGTCTGTAATATGCGCATACTACCAGTTACAATCTACAGTCTATAAACTATGCCTCTAATTCAAGTGCTCACATACTGCAGTGCACACATTCAGCCTTGGAGCTACATTTGGTATGCTACAGGCCCCACAGTGAATTATTACCAAAGTTATTGAAGATGGAGGATCCAAGATGGCGGCGATAGATATGGCAACGTCTCAATGATGTCATTGTGGCAAAATAGGTCAGTTTGGCTACCTCCAATAACCTAACCCCCTCCCCACACCCGTCACCTCCCCTTTCCCCAACCACCCCGACAAGAAAATGGCAGGATGTTCAAATTTTGGCGAGAAAAAGGTCACTTGAGCTACCTCCACTAACCTAAGGAATTGGTGCGAAAATTGTGGCAGGAAAATATGTCAGTTGGGCTACCTCTACTAACCGATGTCATCCGATCACCATCTCTTCCTTGGAATTGGCAGGAGAAGGACTCACTCTGTGCTGGGCTGCTGGGTAGGATGGGTGTAAGTCCTTATTTTACATGCATGTTTATTTAAATAATTTGAGTTGCCATCGGGAGTAGCTCCATCCACTGCATTCAAAATGGGGTCTGTAGTCCAACTGACCTAGTACACAGTACCGTCACTAGTGGACACTGTCTTCCCATGGCGCTCTGGGGAAAAATGGCGGGGAAACGGACTCTATCTGTGTCCAGCCGCTGTAGAGGAGGGAGTGTACTTAATTTATTCTCAGTGGAAAACTGGAACGGTTTATTTAGAGACAGATTTTACGGAGTTTATTTATTATGCTGATACAAAAAAACTCGCCCTGGCGTGCTTGGCGTCAAGGTAAATAGACTACAGACCTGGAAACTACTCGCAAATTACCGAAATAATTCAGTACATTGATGTACAGACGCAAAAACAACTCGTTAATTGTCAAAATAATGCTTGTATAAGACTCTGCACACACGCTCACTAATTGTAAACTGTCGAAATAATACATTGCACAGCCCGCAGACCTGCAAACTACTCGTAAATTACCGAAATAATATAGTACATTGATGCAGAGACACGTTCACTAAGCGTAAAATTAGCGAAATAATGCATGTGTAACGCTATGAAAACATGCTCACAAAGCTTAAACAGCCGAAATAATACAGTGCAAAAACACTCATTACATTTAAAAACACTCTCAGACTATCGTTAAGAAATTTGACCACAACGTATCAGCTAACTGTTCCCTACAGAGTTCCAAGGCAGACTGATGACCAGATGCATTCTTCCTAGCAATTCTAAAAGGACAGCCCGTCCCACATGTCTGGCCGCACACATCTTTGCCTCGGGTCCAGCACCGAATGAGATGTTTGCATAGCGGCTTACCCTCGCAGGCGCACCTAAAAGGTTGTCAATGTTTTACTGATGTCACATGGCTGTATAATTAAGAACCAAGTCTCCCTCTCCAAAACCGTAAGTTAACAGCCGCATCGGTTGTTTTATAATGTCACAGCTTGCCACACGGAAATTCTTGTCCTAACTGGACCTGTTCACGAAAATAGCCTAGAATAACACGGAATGCATTCTTCCTAAAGAAACACCCTGTCCATCACGTAATACACTTCCTGGAAATCAAGACATCATGCTTTCAAGAAACGTCTCCGATATGGTAAACATTTGACCACTACGTACAGGCTCCTCTGTCCCAGCACAAAGGATGTCTTGTGAATGAATGGAACATTCTGAATGGCTCTTACTTAATTTACCTGCCGAGTTGCTGATGCTGCCGGGGTGGGAGCACTGTCCATCTTCTTTTTTTCTGCAGACCAGACTTTCAGTGGCAAAATTATTTTGTACAGATTGTAACATTGTACTGACCGTAAAACCTTCCAAAAGTGGTCCACAAATCATGAAATAAGGGAAGATACTTCTTAAATTACCCTCTTCTGGCACTGACGACAGAAGCATGAATATTTCAGTAAGAAACCGATCTCCATCCTGGCTAAAAATCACTACATATCGTCTCGATGTAGTAAACACACAATTTGTATCCTACACCAAACAGAATCATTACTTCTGCTTCCTGGATATTGCTAGGACCACCAGACAATCGTTCTCATACCGCTAAGACAGATAGGATAAGCACATGGACTGTAAATAGTCATGCAGCACTAGATATTTCCCGTGAGGTCGGTAGGTCATCCACTGCAGCCGATGGTCACAAGTCATCTCCCCTACACACACACTGGCCTGACATGTGAGCAGAGCACCATCAGTGGACACAGGTTATTATATGAGCTGTTGTACAAAGGCTGGGTCGGTTCCCCTCGGCACAAAGGCGTTTCAGTTTCTGGTCCCGACCTCCTTGCTTGCTTTCTACACCCATCTCCAGACTCTGGGATTACAAGAGCATATGTATTTTCACATGGTTTGCCAGGATATCATACCATTTTCGCGACACTTCTCGATATCATGCCCATAGCAGTATTTTACCGATCTCTTGCACAGTATAACTCCTAAGATATAGACAGGAAATTATATCTCTAAAAACTCGAAACTATAGCAGGGTGGAGCCTTCTATAAACCACTGAGTAACCGGAAACTATTCACATCTGTCAAGGTCTTTACGTGAAAACTCGAAATAAATAGAGGAATCTGATATTTCCTCTTACGAATACCGATGTCGGAGGTATAACAGATTCCAAATCATTGTTATAATTTACAAAGTCAACTAGGGTGTTTCTCATGTCTAGAGAACCAGGAAACGTGTCTTCGACCGGTTTTTCACCTGCTAGATGCGCACACCACAGTTGATGCTCTCTGAACCAAATGAAGGTGGGAAATGTGCAGAAGCAGACAACTGGACAATTTACATGGGAGGGAATAAGGGTCCAGCGCTAACACATGTCCATATTGAATCGTCTCAGATTTCCACGTGATCATGAAAGATGTCAAACAGATAGTGGGTATTAGTTCACTATTCAGCCGTCTAGAGGGCGACATGGTTAAGTCAGCTACATTCCTGTACCCAACCTGTCTCTCCATTTGCACGGCTCCTGCCATTAGCTCGAAACGTGAATCATTCCCGCCACAGGCCACTGCCGCTAATTACTCCTCGCACACCAGGCTGATTCGTGCTAGGAAACTGGCTACATATATGTTTTATCACTATACTTACAATTAAATTCTATGATCACGGTCCCAATTGGTCGACATTCAACAATGAGTGAAGTTATCAAAAATTCTCCCTGCTGATGGCTGTGACTATGGAAACAGAAATATCTTCACCATTCTTATTACTTGACATATCTAGTGCTGCATGACTATTTACAGTCCATGTGCTTATCCTATCTGTCTTAGCGGTATGAGAACGATTGTCTGGTGGTCCTAGCAATATCCAGGAAGCAGAAGTAATGATTCTGTTTGGTGTAGGATACAAATTGTGTGTTTACTACATCGAGACGATATGTAGTGATTTTTAGCCAGGATGGAGATCGGTTTCTTACTGAAATATTCATGCTTCTGTCGTCAGTGCCAGAAGAGGGTAATTTAAGAAGTATCTTCCCTTATTTCAAGATTTGTGGACCACTTTTGGAAGGTTTTACTGTCCGTGCAATATAGCAATCTGAAAGTCTCAGCTACAGAAAAAAGAAGGTGGACAGTTCTCCCACCCTGGCAGCATCAGCAATTTGGCAGGTAAATTCAGTAAGAGCCAATCAGAATGTTCCATTCATTCACAAGATATCCTTTGTGCTGGGACACAGAAGACTGTACATAGTGGTCGAATGTTTACCATATCGGAGACGTTTGTTGCAAGCATGATGTCTTGATTTCCAGGAAGGGTATTACATGATAGACAGGGTGCCTCGTTAGGACCATTAGGAAGGATACATTCGGTGTTATTCTGGGCTATTTTCGTGAACAGATCCCGTTAGGACAAGAATTTTTATGTAGACAAGATGAGACTTAAGAAAAGCTCCTACAACAGCTAAAGCGACTGTTAACTTACGATTTCGGAGATGTATCCTTGGATCTTATTCACAAAAAACATGTGATTCCAGTATAACACTGACCACCTTTCAGGTGTGTCTGTGAGGGTGAGCCACTATGCAAACATCTCGCTCGGTGCTGGACCCGAGGTAAAGACATGCGTGCCAGACAGGTCTAGCATGTGTGATGGGCTGTCCTGTTAGGATCGCTAGGAAGAACACATCCGGTTATCATTCTGTGTTGGAATTCTGTATGTAACAGTTCGCTGATATGTTGTGGACGAATTTCTTAACGACAGTCTGAAAGCGTTTTTACATGCAATGAGTCTTTGTGCACTGCATTATTTCGGTTGTTCAAGTGCTGTGAGAGTGCTTCATTACACATGCGTTAGTTCGCTAGGTTTACGCGTAGTTAACGTGTCTGTGCATTAATGTACTGTATTATTTCGAAAATTTACTAGAAATTGGCAGGTGTGTGGGCTGTGCGATGTATGATTTCGACAGTTTACAATTAGAGAGCGTGTGTGCAGACTGGAAATGGAAAAAAGAACACATTGACACCGGTGTGTCAGACCCGGACACTGCGAGAGGGCTGTACAAGCAATGATCACACGCACGGCACAGCGGACACACCAGGAACCACGGTGTTGGCCGTCGAATGGCGCAGCGTTTGTGCACCGCCGCCGTCAGTGTCAGCCAGTTTGCCGTGGCATACGGAGCTCCATCGCAGTCTTTAACACTGGTAGCATGCCGCGACAGCGTGGACGTGAACCGTATGTGCAGTTGACGGACTTTGAGTGAGGGCGTATAGTGGGCATGCGGGAAGCCGGGTGGACGTACCGCCGAATTGCTCAACACGTGGGGCGTGAGGTCTCCACAGTACATCAAAATTGTCGCCAGTAGTCGGCGGAAGGTGCACGTGCCCGTCGACCTGGGACCGGACCGCAGCGACGCACGGATGCACGCCAAGACCGTAGGATCCTACGCAGTGCCGTGGGGGACCGCACCGCCACTTCCCAGCAAATTAGGGACACTGTTGCTCCTGGGGTATCGGCGAGGACCATTCGCAACCGTCTACATAAAGCTGGGCTACGGTCCCGCACACCGTTAGGCCGTCTTCCGCTCACGCCCCAACATCGTGCAGCCCGCAGCCCGCATCTAGTGGTGTCGCGACAGGCGTGAATGGAGGGACGAATGGAGACGTGTCGTCTTCAGCGATGAGAGTCGCTTCTGCCTTGGAGCCAATGATGGTCGTATGCGTGTTTGGCGCTGTGCAGGTGAGCGCCACAATCAGGACTGCATACGACCGAGGCACTTGACTATACTCTTCTCCACATTTGCACTACTCGCAAAAACACTCACAACACACAGAAACACACACACACACACACACACACACACACACACACACACGCACACACACACACACACACGCACGCACGCACGCACGCACGCACGCACACACACACACACACACACACACACACACACACACACACACACACACACACACACACACAACCTTGCTCCATACAAACACTGTACACCCATCAACTCACTCTCCCTAATCACCCAGCCACTGCCACCTACACACTCACATAAACACAGGTGTTTCCATCTGGCATGTTCACCCCTTCTGCCACACTCACAGTCACACCCACGTCCCTAACACACACTCTTAATAATGCATATATTAACTCCTACCCTCCTACACTGCCCTATACACTCCACCATCCACTTACACCATCAGTCACTCCCTCCCCACACAGACAATATCCATCTGCAATACATATCTATGTGCACTTCTTCCCCATCAACACTTACAAACAATGCCCCAATACTCACACATATTTCCCTCAAAGACACACTGCATTCCCCTCACATACACACAGTACCCCACTCACACCGTCCTCCCTTAACACACACTATGAGCATATACACATCACACACCGCCCCACATACTTTCCCCCATCACACACTCTTCCTCCTTCTCTCTCTCTCTCTCTCTCTCTCCCTCTCTCTCTCTCTCTGCTCCACACACACACAGACACACACACACACACACACACACACACACACACACACACACACACACACACACACACACACGCACACACACACACACACGCACGCACGCACGCACGCACACACACACACACACACACACACACACACACACACACACACACAACCTTGCTCCATACAAACACTGTACACCCATCAACTCACTCTCCCTAATCACCCAGCCACTGCCACCTACACACTCACATAAACACAGGTGTTTCCATCTGGCATGTTCACCCCTTCTGCCACACTCACAGTCACACCCACGTCCCTAACACACACTCTTAATAATGCATATATTAACTCCTACCCTCCTACACTGCCCTATACACTCCACCATCCACTTACACCATCAGTCACTCCCTCCCCACACAGACAATATCCATCTGCAATACATATCTATGTGCACTTCTTCCCCATCAACACTTACAAACAATGCCCCAATACTCACACATATTTCCCTCAAAGATACACTGCATTCCCCTCACATACACACAGTACCCCACTCACACCGTCCTCCCTTAACACACACTATGAGCATATACACATCACACACCGCCCCACATACTTTCCCCCATCACACACTCTTCCTCCTTCTCTCTCTCTCTCTCTCTCTCTCTCTCTCTCTCTCTCTCTCTCTCTCTCTCTCTCTCTGCTCCACACACACACAGACACACACACACACACACACACACACACACACACACACACACACACATACATACACACTATATCTACAAACTCATCCATTCTAAACACACTCTTGCTCACCAACAAATACACTGTCTTCCAACTTATGCACTCTCCTGCACACATTTATGTACTCTCATAAATATACACTATTCCTCATAAACTCATCCATAACCACTCCCACCATATTTACTATTGCTACACCCACTACCCCCCTCCCACACACCTTCAAGCACCTCAACCCAACAGACACAAACTCAACACCACATACACTCCCTACATAGCCACAAATACAGTCTCTTCGCACACATCAAGTGTTACCCTAACCACAATCAGCCACACCCTTTACCCACACTCACAAAACCACTCTCCTTAACCACACTCGTCCTCACAAGCACCCTATCCCCAAAGAGTCGTCCCCCATCCACACACACACATTCTTCCATTCCATACACACACTTCCCCTCACATGGGTACACTCGTTCCCACAACAAACACTCCCCAACACCCGAACACTCTCCTTCTACACAAACACTTGCATGACACAGTTTCCATACTTCTCACACATTAACTTCCCCATCCCACTTACAAATCTCCCACCCCCCATGCACTACTCCTCTATCTCAAACCACTACACAAAGTCACCTGCAACACAGGCACTGGCCCCATGCACACATTCTTCCCCAACAGATACACATTCCCTCAAAACACATACACTCTTCCCACCACTCAAATTCTCATGCTGCCACACACATGCTGCCCCAAAAACACTTACCCACTCACTCCCTCCACACTTCAAACCCTGAACACAGGCTTCCCCTCTTCCTGTGAACTATAAGGAGGTAGTTTGTGTTGCCCTGAATGATGATTACACGAATATTTTGTCAAGATTTGTAAGCGGTGGGTCCTTGAGGTATGGCAATACGCGAACACAAGAAGTAAGGTTAAACAGTTTTATTAACAAAGGCGGATTATAAAACAAGCACGCTACACGCACCCATCATCACTGTGTCTGACATCCTAACAGTGGCTAATTGCGATTGTATCGAAAGGCTCCATGGTGAGGTAAGAAAAGAGGCATATTCGCGCCCGAGGTCGCGCTAATTATAACTGAGTGCTGCGGCCGGCGACCAGTTGCGTACTCATGACGCAGTGTGGTTAGACGCACGTCTACTGACCTAGCAAATTGTCAGCATTCCAGATGGGTCGGCTGGCGAGCGTGTGTTAATGTACCGTACACCTGTGTGCAACCCATAGACCCTTAGAGAACAAATCTTTCCTCTACACACACATTCCTCTCTACAAACACTCTCCAACCACACACAAATTCCTCCATACACACCTCAAAAGAAAACACAAACTTTACACACACACACACACACACACACACACACACACACACACACACACACACACAAACACAAACACACAAGCCTCAAATCATGCTCACTCCCTCCTCACTGATGTTCTTCCCTCCACTCAGATCCTCCTCCCCCTACACATGTACTCTCACCCACACTATCACACTCCCCAACAAATACAACGTTGCCACATACATTTTCTCCCCTCATGCACACACTCTTGCCCCTAACACACACACAATAAAACAAACACAAACACACACACACACACACACACAAAGTCCCCACTGCACAGGACCACACTCCCCTCACAAAACCCTCTCTCACACTTTACCTCACAGACACTCCCTCCTCAGAAACTATGCCCCCATACACAATCACCCTACATATCTGCCACAACACACATACCCCTCACAGTTTTCACACCCAAACTCACATTATTACCCTAAAGACCTTACCCATTGTCTTCAATTGATATACACTGTTTCCTCCAGACACTATCTTTCACAGTCGCACACCCTTCTCTTTACATATACACACTCACCCCACATACAGCCATTCACTTGTACCTTCACTCACTCTCAGCCAAGTGTGTTCTTCCTTCGCACACACACAGTCTGCCACATGCACAATCTCCTCCCTATACCTTCATCTTTCCAAACACACTTCTCCAACAGAGACAACCCTACTGCAACATCTACCCTCCCACCCATACTCATACTCTCTCTCTCTCTCTCTCTCATTTCTCCGCCCCTGTCCTGCCCCACCCACATACACACATTCCCCCACAATTTCATGCAAACTTACCCGAAAACTTACACACATACTCCCATCCCTCCCATACTCACTTTTGTGACCCTCCCTACTCCGCTCTCCCATATATAGAGGCAGAAGCACTTTCACTCTACACATGTTTTCCACCACAAACACATCACCATCAACTCACAGAATCAAACTTACCCACTCACATACCCCAACATAGGCTTACTCACTCCCCCACACATAGTCTTGCCCCTCTATCCCACACATGAGTACATATGAACACACACATATACTCACTCATTCCCACAAACATATTCACTCCCCCCACTTACACTCTCCCCTGAACAAACAACTACTCTCAACAATACATGTACAAATTCTCACCCTTCCAAATAATCAGTCTCACAAGAACACACAAACTCTCCTCACACTCACACATACTTATATACTGACATAGTATGTGACACACACACACACACACACACACACACACACACACACACACACACATACACACACATACACAATCACTCTCTCTCTTTCTATCCTCCTCCTCCTCCTCTTCCTCCTCCACAAACATACTCACCTTTCAAGAACACACACTTCTCCCCACACACACTTTCTCCCAATGCCACTCTCCCATGCACCCACTCACTCACCCCCCACACATACACCCTCTCCCTCCTGTATACACACACATTTTCACCACATACAGCCTCTCCTTCCCATCAATACACACACATATACATTCTTTACCCTTGTAAAGCCACTCCTCCACCCCATATCCACACACACTGTATCCTATACACTCCCCTCCCACTCACACACACTCCCAAACCCATGCTCAGATTGTCCCCACCCCTCCACCCACAACACTCCCCACCATATGCACAATCTTTGCCCCTTCAACAGGCCCCCTTTCCCCCAAATAAAATATCTCCCACCACATGCACGCTCTGCTTCACACTGTATGGTAACAAAAATAAATAAATAAATAAAAATATTGTTATGACTAAATATTATTAAATATTCATTTGAAAACATTTTAGGACATAATATGATTGTTCTATTAAAATGTTCTGTGCTTATTCTATCTTTTGGCTATTGGACTTCACATTCATTTCAATTGTAGTTGCAGGCAGCAGACTCCAAGAACATCGGCACTTGTCATAATCAAGAAAACCCTTCTTATATAGTTTTAATTTCACTTCAATAAATAAAAAATACTAGGTACTTTTGTTCAATATACTATTATTCATGCACACATATGATACATAGAACTCGTAATACTTCATGTTTAAAATCGCACATCTTCATCATTCTTCCACCTACAAGAGTGTGTGTGTAAAAGAAAACTGTACAAAAAAATTGAAAGTTTTTTTCCTTTCATTTGTCTGTGCCTTACCATGCATTCATAATTACCGTCTTTGCTAATGCTTATGAGCTATCAGTGTTTCAGCCTTTTTGTTTTACAACAAATATTAACTTTACAATATCCTGGGGGTCTTTCATCATGTATGTACACAACACCTACGCTCTCAGTCACTCTCCACCACAAACAATCACTCTCAGCATAGACACACTGTCTCCCTACACACACAGTACTCCAAGCACACATTCTCACACAATACACACATTCGACCCAAAAACAATATCATACAACACTTTTTCTGACACTCTGTCCCATCACACACATTCCCCCCTCCCTCTCTCTCTCTCAGATACACACACACACACACACACACACACACACACACACACACACACACACACACACACACTTCCACACACACACACACACCATTCACACACATTCACACTCCTTTCTCACTCTCCCTCCAAAAACACTCAGACCCTAGACACACATACTCTCTGCCCTCACTCATATTGTGCAGGTGGATACAATACGAGTCCATGGGTGCAAGCCTACCATGGCTCACCAACAAAGCATATTCCCCATCCCAGCCCTCTTGAAGATGAACATGTGCTTAGGCGAGTGCCACTAGCATATCATGGCTGGTGGGTGTCATGAAGGCTAAACCAAGCAACCAAATCAGCAAGACAGCATATAGTCAGGGAGGTGGTACCATGTACAGTAATGAAGGCAGTACTCAGGTGTCTCACTCAATAGGTTAAATGCAACAGTTTGTCGTCACTTGGTACTGCCCTTCACCAGAGGAAGGCCCAGGCTCATGGAGGTGATGAGACAGCAGTATTGCTGGCTGGCAATGATATCTAAGGCAAAGTCCTCTCTTGGCAACAGACAGCAAGTCATGTTTTGCCAACAAAGTTACACTGTAGCTAGTGTGACTGAAATTTAATGGGAATGAGAGATGCAGATGGCTCCACTGGACATTGAGACTAAGAATTCTGAAACTGGAGTTGATAAGTTGGACATAATGTCATCATGACCAGCGATCTGGTCATTCGCCCTCGATATCCTGAGGTATCAGCAGACTTGTCCTCACTGTGATGACTCAGTTATTTTTAGTTTCCCTTGCCTTCACATTTTCTGTCAGTTCTGGAACTCCTTAGAGTGGCTGAGCTCAGTATTGAAACGCTCACAAAATGATGTATTGGATGCTGTCATATTGCACAATTTGCACTCCGAGACTATGGCTTGGCTCAATGTGGCAATGTACCACTTTCGAGCGGAAATTTTGTAACACCTGGGCAACTGACCAGGCTGCACAATCCTCATTCCCTCACGAAGACGGTAAACAGATGTTGTACAACACCTAAAACATACCTATCACTGCAGCTCAACAGCAGCAACAATATGAATCTCGCCAACGCATGGAAGCCATGGCTCATGTCACAGGGAGTCATCGCCCAGAACCATAGCTCTCGAATGAAGACGACTACCATCCACCGACAGAAGAAGAGGTAATGGGCTTTTTCCAGTTATCCTCAGAGAGGAAGACAACAACTCATCATTCCAGGATGATGACGAGTCCACGACTGTGCAGTGTAAAAGACACAGGGAAGCACAAGCGGAAGACATCCACAACTCAAGGAAACGAAGAGTGGAGAAGGAAAGTCCGACTGCTATACCCCTATTGCCATAAGGGAAGCAACGCCACCCAGGGCCCAGGAAGAACAGCTCGATCAAGAGCAGGGCCACAACAATGACGACACCACAGAACACCACTCGCCACTCGCAACACAATTTCAGCTGCCCCATTAGTGACAATGTACCAAACATCGAATTATCTGGAATCAAACAATACTCCAAAGACACACCTGTAAAGTGAAGTTATGGAGATCTACCAAACGCATCGCATCAGATGCCACTTTGAGTTGTTTATCAATCAACGGAAAGCTCTCAACCTTTTCGCCAATCATAAAATTCACTTCTTTGTGCATCATTCATCCGAAAATCGAAAACTTAAGGTTGTCATCAAGAGGCTCGTAGAGTACATACGAGCTAAACAAGTTATTGCAGCAGTACAGGAAACTGGCTTCAATGTCATCAACACCCACGAGTATGAATTAATCTGTATTCAGCCAAATGTGTAACACTTCCAAAAGGAGAAGACAGTGCTAAAATTTATGGCCTTAGATATTTACTTTACGTCAGGGTTCGAGTTGAAACCTACAATAGGAGACAGGGCCTGATTTAGTGGAAGCGTGACCTACACTATGAACACGATGCAAACTATTGCTGCCTGACGGCGCTGTGCGTCCGATGAGGCGGCCACGATGCCTCAGCAGACTGCCTGCTTACCAAAACAGAGAAGTCATCATATGCTAATTTCTGCGAAAAGAACCCTGCTACATGTAAAGACTTTGTAAACTATCAAGAACTGCGAAAGAGATGAAACCAAAGTCGAACAGCCAACCACCTAAAAGTAAGACTGTCATTACTCATCGTAGTCGTCAGGAGGAAATATAGGAAATGCAACACGAGGCAAAACGAAGGCCGCAAGCGGATACGTTGTCCTCAAAACTTCGCCACAACATCGTACCAGAGAGCCACGAAATACAATGCGCGGTCCATGGGTTCGGCTTTCATGGACATCGCAAAATTACTGACAGTCTCTCAGCAAAAGTTTGCCACCATTCTCACACTATTTTTTTAATAGTGCAGGATCTCATTGCAGCCTTTGTTTCGCCGTCAATGGCGCACAATTAGTACACCACTCACCAGTGTTTATGCATTTGCATGAAGACTGACCAATTCGAACTCATGATTTCCTGACACCAAGTAGAATACATGTGGCATTCATCTCAGAGACGATTATACGTGAGGCGTCGCATTTCCGTCTCCATAATATACACTTTCACTGCACGGAGAGGAGGGGACAACGATGGAGCAGGACAGTTAGAAGAGAAATTAGATATTCTAACCACCTCCATATATATTTAACAAGTCTCTTGGCTATCGCACAAACAAGAGAAGAGTATTAGCGATTACATCCTGATAAGTAGGCGATTGTATTATACCTTGTGCCTGGGACCAACTTATGCACAGCTTCCGAAAATTATAGGGATCTATATTGAACGATTTTCTTGAAATTAATGAACTGTTCGGAATCTTAATTAAACGGATTTTTCTTCATCTTGGTATTAACCGACCGACACTGGGAGCGCACCCTGACCACCATCACTGGCTTATCATCCCTGACTGCTCTTGCTTCTCATGTATGATCCTAGCCATATGTGAAATAATGGGGGGAGGCGAATCGCCATCGGTTGGTGTGAATCGTTATGTTCTGGAAACTTCCAGAAGGCCAGCGATATGATACCTACCAGAAACAAGTGGGATCACACCCTGTTATCACTGGCCGCTTATCCCAGACTGCACTAGCTCATAAGTCTGCCAAGCTTAGGGTGTCCATTCGTCCCGTTTTTCCCGGGACAGCCCCGTTTTTTACCAAAATGTCCAGAAAGTTTTTTTGGGTGCTCTCAAATGTCCCGTCTTTTTTATGATTCCGCTTGGATAGAGTATTTTACGCTACTGGTTGTTTGACTTGCTATTAACTGCGCAATTATTTACCCCCGAAAGCGTGTGATGACTTTCAGCGTACCCCAAACATGTACTGAATTATCAAAAATCGCAAGTAATTTTAAACGCACTATAGGCTACGAATAACAACGAAAATTCTTCTCTTCTAAATCGATCTCCTGAAGCCGTGCTTTCGGTCCAGACATACTCTATACCACTGACACTTGCCCTCTGGCTTTCGTCACCACACTGTTAATGTTTTGCACTGTGCAATCACTGTTTCATTATGCCAAAACGAAAGTGTAATTTTAACAGCAATATAAAAAGCGAGTTTCCTTTTATCACTGGTAGAAACTGTAGAATGTACGTTGTGCAGATCAAAATTCGCTATTGGTCATGTTGGAAGGTCTGACGTTGTGAATCACATTAAGACGAAGAAACATCGCATGAGTGATCAAACGAAAAGAGCAAATACATGCGTGGGTGACAACTATGTAAACTTAAAATCAGTAACAGAAATGGATAGGCAGTTGGCAGCACAAGAAGCTGCGTTCGCATACCCTAGTGCAATGCATAACCATAGCTTTAAGTCAATGGACTGTACTACAGCAGTTGTTTAAAAGTTTTCAATCCTAAATTGACATGACACACAAAATGTAATGCAATCATTTCAAATATTATTGCACCGTATGCAGCTCGGCAGGTTTTAAATGAACTGAAAAGTCCTCGATTCATTTCTGTAATGATTGATACATCGAATCATCTGGATTTGAAGTTGATTCCTCTCCTTATCAGGTATTTTCACCCTGAAAATGGCATCACAATGAAAGTGATCGAATTGGTTAATTTAGCTGGAGAGACTTCAGATTTACTTCAGAATTATGTGCTGGAGGTTTTAAAGAAATATGATCTTGAGGAAAAGATGATCGCAGTTTCTGCAGACAACACTAACACCAATTTCGGTGGTAAGCAGGGGAAAGGAAAAAACAAGTTGTTCTATAAGCTGCAATAGAACACAGTGAATAATATAGCAGGTGTTGGCTGTCCAGAACGTGTGGTGCACAATTCCATACAAACTGGCTCAGATTGCCTACCCATCGACTGCCAATTAATTTTAAATAAAATCTACTAGCATTTCCACACATATACAGTAAAGGTTGAATCTCTATAGTCATTCTGTAAGTTTACTGAAACTGAATACAAAACTGTACTTGGGCACAGCAAGACAAGGTGGCTATCTCTGTTTCCTAGGTATTGGAAAGAATTGTAGAGATATTTCCTGCTTTGAAATCATATTTCATTTCCCTTGATAATTGTCCTATTATCCTTTAACAATTCTTTGATAACCCTGTGTCTATTGTTGTTCTACATTTTCTTGTTAGCCAGCTAAAACCTTTCTCCACAACAATTAAATGTACTGAGAAACAAGAAATCACAGTAATGGAAGTTTATCAAGAAATAAACAAATTATTGGGCAAATTACAATGTAGAAAATCTGAAAGATTTCTCACATCCTTTGTGCATGAGACTCTAAGAAAGCTGGAAGAAGAGGGTGAAATTACTGTAGAACAATTTGATATTTATGCTGCCATTTCTCACACGTTTTAAAGGATTTGATTGGGTTAATAGTGAAAAGGAGCAGCTACAGTGGAAGGATATTCAGGACTGTACAAAATTTTCCTGTTGATGAAGATGAACTGTTTGATGAATTTTCATGTGCACAGAAGATCATAAAAAGTGAAGAAGGAGACAAAGAAAGTGTTAGTGCAACGTGGCATAAAATATTTGCGTATTTCAAAAGTAAAAGCATTAACATGAAAAACATGATTAATTTGGTTGAGTTTTGTCTGGCAATTCCTGTGTCAAATGCTGCTGTGGAACGTGTGTTTTCGTTTGTGAACTCTTTGTGGTCAGTGAAGAAACAGAATGAAAGTTGAAACAGTGAGGGCCTTGCTCAGTGTCAAAACACCCTTTAATGGTGTATCGTGTACTGACTTTTATGATACAATTTCAGACGAAAATGCACTTCTTGATAAAGTACATAAAAACGAAAAGTACGGTGATAGCATGGCAGAATAATTATTATCTTAGTGTATGTCGTAAAGGTAAACTTGTATGTGTATTAAATTTAGTCAATACAATATTTATGTCCCGTTTTTTTTTCTTAATTGTCCCAGGTTTTTCTCTAATTTATTTTAAATGTCCCCTTTTTCAATGAAAATGAAATGGACAGCCTAGCCTAGCTGTATATGATATGATGGATGCTTGGGACTCCTCATCACTTGGCCCGAAACGTTATGTTCTAGAAGCTTCTAGAAGACCAGTGATATGATGTCTACCTGAAACAAGTGTTAACAATCGATTATTTGGTAAGGGTATTGACAATGATACCTTTACATAATCACCATGAACAACTGCCACAATTAAAACAAGTCGGAGTCATGATAGTTAACATCACGTCTATGATTGGAAACATAATGTGCATAATGACATACATCAACCCTAACAGACAGCTTCTCTCCTAAGACCTACACTGTCTCTTGGATGGATCTGACAATGTCCTCCTCGACGGCAACCTCAGCAGTAAGCACAAAGCATCATTTTTCACAAAGATTCATATGCACATTAACATTGGTCTAACTGTATACTTTTATATGTACATCCATGTGCTTTCCTACAACTCCTCATTGACGAAGAGGTCATTTATGTATATTTCTTAAATGCCCCACAGTGAAGACAGATTGCTTTTGAGTTGCTACTGATTATCTTATACTGAAAATTTGAATGTGTGAGCCACTGCATGAGGATATTGTGGCTATTACAATACCTGTCTGAGTAAACCTCTCTCCCCTTTTATCAGTGAAGTCATTAAAAAAACGGATCATTTTTACTGTACTTAATGCATTCTTAGATATGTAATAAGTCAGTCTAGCTCCTACTTATTTTACTAAACTAGTCTGAAGTAGCTCGTTTTCAACCGAATAAGACACTGGGAATATGTAACTGTTTAGTTGATTTAATGGTTCACATTTACTACGAATTAAATACCATAGATTTAGTTGTCACCTTTTAATCTCTCAAACAAGGGTATATGATTTGTTTAACTGAGAGTTTGCATTTGCTGTTCTTAAGATGTTCTTACATTATTCTCGGAAAACTAGAAATTAGAGAATGGTAATAACAGTCAACTAATAACTTCTCTGTTACAACTAAACAGCTAAAAGTGCACACAAGTGGATCAGGTGCAAGTTCGAAACCATAATGTTCTATAACCTCCCTATTTGATGATAACGAACTAATTCCTCAGTAAGAGTCCACTGAGAATACTGAGCTGGTGTATGCGCAGTCGGCAGGGCAGCATGGGAAGAGTGGCAGTGGCAGGTGTAACAGACAAGTGCTATAGGGGAAATGCCAAGCGCTGTAGGAGAAGTGCCACTCTAAACTGAAACCTGTGTTCACAATATTAAGTGGGACACCTCCTCCACGCCCACACTGGCATAGTGAACATTCAAAAAGATCTGTCACATCTGCTTTGATTAGTATCTAAAAAGAATTCTAATGAATTCTACCGAAAATTGTCAATTAAACTCTAACTCTGAAAACTTTGTCCTCATGTACCTGGTTCGATCCCCAACTGGTTTTGTTATCCAATTTAAGTTTGCCACCTGATATAAAATAGTGTCAGAAGTAGAATTTCCAACGTTTTTAATGATTGTGGTAGTGTATACTTAATTTACAGTGCCAAGCATTCCAGAATCTGAATTATGAGGCGGTAATAATTCGTCATGTTCTTGTAATTTGTTTACTGGAGACAGCAAAACCTTATTTCACGTCTGGAAGACGATCATGACTGCACACCAACTCCATAATATTTATTAAACAGAAGAATATAACAGAATTTTGATGAAAGAAAAGACGAAGATTTGTATGCTATGTCTTTAAAACCTAAAGAAGCAAGTAGCAATCACACAACAAAAACCGCATTAATTAAGTAAAGAGTGTAAGCAAAAATTCTACTCACAGTCATTACAGGCAACCATTCTACTCAGGCTTGATTGAACAATTATTGCGATCATAACTTTTTTCGTGACATTCTGCAGAGCTATTCAAATTTAGTACAGAGAATTTAGAAATATAACATATCTATCAAGAACACTAGAAAATGTGTATTTCCTGAGTGAAGTGGAGGCCCATGTACCACATCGCCATAGCTGTCTCTATGGTGTGAAAGTTGATGGTGTGGCTCTACACAGGTGATCAATCAGCTCATCTTCCCACACCCACCCCCCAACTCCCCACAAAAAAATCAGGTGGCACGAGGTTCACCTGTATGGGGCTTTGCAGGCTCCTTGGTCTCCATGTTCCTGGTCTCTACCCACAACAAATGGATACGAAATTCTGGCGTACAAGAGACAGAAGGAATCTGTTATGCCTCCCCCAATGTAAGATCCATGTACCACTCTGTGTATAAACAATGTGGGTTAAGTATATATCCTTATTACCATTATCATCACCATTACCTCAAGCATTAAGACATTGTTCTTCCAGTTACTGCACCCATCACTTTCTCTGTCTTCCTTGACTTCTTGTTTCAGCTGGTTTAAAACTTATTATCTGGAGAGGTAGTATTTCTCGATTCATTCTTTCAAGATATTCATTTCAATTTCTTCTATTTGCTTGTATTTTGTTGAGGATGTTAAATAAATTTTAGAGAGTCTGAGATATAATATTGTTAAACCCGTCTTTAAAAAGGTGATATGAGAGATGTCAGTAACGACTGACCTGCTTCACTGCTAACTTAATTAGCGAAAATTTTTGAGATGGTGATGTATTCCAGAATAATATCTAATCTTTGAAACAATAGTATTCACAGCAAATCACAATTTCGATTTCTGAAGCGTTACTCTACTGAGAATACCAGTTATACAGTCACTCACCAGATTTTACAAGCACTAAGTAATTAAAGAGCGCCAGTTGGTATTTTCTGCAACCTCTCTCAGATATTTGGCTGTGCTAACCACAGCATTCTCCTGAATAAATTGACATTTTATGGGATTGATGTCATAGCCAACCACTGGGTGATGACACATGTAACCAAAAGAATGCAGAAAGACGTACTTAGTAATTCAAGCAATATAGTCCAGGGATATATTTCTGACTGGGGAGAAATCAGATATGAGGTACCCCAAGGTTCAATCTGAGGTCCACTACTATTCCATATATTTGTAAACGGTCTTTCGTTCTTCTTGCAAATTACACTAATATTGTAATCAATCCAAGAATATATACAGAAACAGAAGAAATGTTAAAAAAGTTATTTAAGGATACAGGGTATTTTTCTGGCTCAGTATTATGTAAAAATCATCACCTATTTATTTCAGGCACTGTATATATTGTATATGTTTTAGAGATTTTTTGCTGATATCTGGTAATGCACCACACTTATTAAACAAACAAAAAGTATTTAGAATAATTTTTTACCTACTTAGGGTTATTAAACAAAATTACAAAGAAATTAATGCATTTTTTCCAAAATTCTTCCTGAGATTGAGGTACCATTTAATCCAATGTTATACATTTAAGGAGACCAAATTTTGCCAGATATGAATGACATGATGACTGAGATACTAGACTGATTTAATTCCACCTATTATGTATGTTACAAGGATAAAAAATATCGCTTCTTAAATTTTAAATTTTATAATTTTTTCCTAGAAAAAATTTTATTTTTTGTATAATTTAGTTGAATCTGCAATAAAGCTCAGGTCTACTACATAATTATGGACTATTGAAATTTACAGAAAAATATTAGCGTAATGCTTCATAAACTTTACGAAATATTTGTCAACTGTATCTCAGAACATTTCTGAAGCATAGTCTTCATCCTGCACCACTTCTTCTTCTTCAAGCTTCCGCTTGGCATTTCTTTTAGCACTTCTTCCTTCTTTAGCAAATTGAAGAGCGAATCTTTCAGCTCCATGCACCCATTGTCTGTTACACGCAAGCAATTCATCTTCCATATTAGAGCCACATTTTATGCCTAAACATATCACTGCATCTAGTGCACAAACTTCGAATGTATTTAGTCCTACAAAAACATCCTTGGGCAATCTTTCCCATATGCAGTGGTTGAAACTTTCATTCGTATTGTGAATGCCCCAATGAAGACATTTACTAAGTGAAACAGGATCACTCAGGTCCCTAAAAATTGGTTTTATTTCATTCATAACAGGCTCAGGAAGAGAATGCTTATGATTGTATATTTGAGCACTTTCTTTTGCCTTTTGGTAACCACACCAAGAATCAGCTCCTTTAGGGCAAAGTCCGTTAACAGGGTGGTTATCTGTGGATAACTTATGAAAGTAGATGGCCCATACAGCTTTTCTCATTGCTGTAAAATCATTCAGAGGCGCAGTTCGTCTAATGGCCAGTCCATAATAACTCTGAAAAAAGTCTATTTCAGTTTCTGTCAATCTGCCTAGGCCACACAGAGATTCTCCATCATATAGCAACTTTCTTTTCATTTCTCTTCATAGCTTCCTCAATCTAGCACCCACCCTCTTTCGCACTTGTCGACAACACTCCAGTTTTGTTACCGAGGTCTCACCATAAACATGAACTCATTAATTTTATTGAAAGCTTTAGAGTCACCATCGCCTAGGTACATCGTATGTCTAATGTTAAAAATGGGCACCGACCTTTGAAATATTTTTAGAGCTCCACCTACACTGAAGCCATCATAAGTCTTAGAACACTGAATTTCAATATGTCCTTCAGTGTTACCATCGCTGGCGTGGCAGTACTTCGATAAGCACTCAACATCAACAACTTTTCCATTATCCAGATAATTAGCACTTACAACACCATTCAAGGAACGATGTTCAGCCGGCCGCTGTGCCCGAGCGATTCTAGGCGCTTCAGTCCAGAACCGCGATGCTAAGGTCGTAGGTTCGAACCCTGCCTTGGGCATAGATGTGTGTGATGTCCTTATGTTAGTTAGGTTTAAGTAGTTCTTGCGTGGTAGTCGGAAACGTTACCGCTATGCTACGGAGGTGGACACATCAACAACAACAAATCCACTACAAACAGCAGCATTGTTAACACACAAAAAGTTGAATCACTAGGAGGCGTTAAGTCCCATAGTGCTTACAGCCATTTGAATCATTTGAAGGAACGATGTCCGCTATGTTGCCATGTCCCATCAAGTGCAACAACAATGTTCCTGGTTCCACTGATATTTACAGTTTCTTCTACTGCACGTATTTTTATGTACCTGCTGAACCTATTGGGAGGAGGAGGAAGATCCATGAAATCATAAAACGTTTGAGCAGCCTTTTTTCCTTTTCCTATTGCATGCATTGCATAGACTAGCTTCAAATTCACATTCTATGAATTATGCACAGTGTTCGAAGTCATTTTCGAGTTAGATTTATCGCACGATCTACACAGAACAACTAATTTTTACGCTAAATCCTTCCTGTTTCTTTGTTGTTCAATTATACTATCACATTGTTTACATTTCGACACTTCCTTTATCAAAGAAGATTCGATGCCCACATAAAAAAAAGGAAACGATGGTATGGCATTGTTGGCTGGAAGGCCTCATGCGGGGATAGAGTTCGGCCGTCGTATTGCAAGTCCTTTTTAGCTGACGCCACTTCGGCGTCTTGCAGGTCAATGATGATGAAAATGATGATGGAGGACACACCACACCCAGTCCTCTGTCGGGAACCGAACACGGGCCCCTTGTGTGGTAGTCGGAAATGCTACCGCTACACTACAGAGGTGGACACATCAACAACAACAAATCCATACAAACAGCGTAATTGTTAACACACATAAAGTTGAATCACCAGGAGGCGTGCCATGTGGGAGCTTCTTCCCTGAAGAACTGGTACATAGGTTACTTTCAACGATGTGGCTTGCTATGTTTGCGAACTGGTTACCACAGAAATTCTTTTTATTGAATTTCTTGATGTGTGACATTGTTCGTATTTACTGCACACTAAAGGATATGTACTTCCACAAATACATGTAGTATTTGGGCAACAAACATTCAGTAAGACATGAACAAACTGCTTCAGTGAAACAAATGTAAATACTATCAAAGATAGTCATTTACAGACATTAGAAACCTGCACTGTTACCAACATACACAATGTATCATACATATAATTGCTGGAAACAGAAAGTTCACAGTTATTTTCGAAATAATGCTGGTTTCTATAACAGATGTAGAGGGGGCATAGTGGGATACATGACCGTAACTTTAACATTTGCTATATATATGTCATTTTTCATTTGAAACCATGTATGGATCAATGTAATCAGAAGACACCGTAGAATTTAATAAAGTAATTTTTCCACCGTTTATAAGTACCCTGTATCCTTAAAGTATCATTAACTGGTGTTCTAAGAAAGGTCTCACCATCAATTTTAAAAAGACTACACCAATGATAAGTTAAACACATAGTGAGGAAATAATAAAACCTCAAATTTCTAGGGGTCCATACTGATGAGAATTCAAAGTGAACAAAAAGAAATCTTGAACTCCCAAAAAACTTATTTTGGCCACATTTGCGCTTAGAATCATTGCAAATCTTGGGCAGAGACAAATCAGTAAGTTGACATAGTTTGCATATTTTCATTCAGTATTGTCATAAGGAACAACTTTCTGTTACAACTCATCTTTAAGAAAGAAAGTCTTTATTGCACAAAACTTGCTATAAGAGTAATATGTGGTGCTCACCCTTGGTCACCTTGTAGTCATCTGTTTAAGGAGGTTGTAATTCTGGCTCTTGTGTCACAGTATAGTAGTAACACTACTAGTAGTAGTTTATTCAGACAGAGACGATTTACACTGCATGGATTTCGTCAGGTTATATATATAAGAATCTACAGTATCCTATAAATACAATGGTGTACAGCACTCCATACAACCTTACGCGAAAACTGTACACACAACTTTGACTAATTACATAAAAGATATTTTTCATGGAATACTTAGTTGAGATTTAAATAAAAACACATATACTTGTATCACTTCTGTTCAAAATACTAATTCAATCATAGCAAACGTTCGATTGTAAATACTATTGATATTGCCTATGGCATATAGCATCAACAAAATGCATGAATATAACTATTTGCCACTAGGTTGCTGGAGGTATTCGTTTAACTGTACTGTAATAGCAGTTGATCATCAAAAACTTGAATGTTGTTTCCTTAAACGTAGAGAATTTTTTGTTTATTCAATATGTGCTGGAAGTTTGATATACAGTTTTGAACCTTGAACTTTTGTTTGCTTCTGTGCAAAAGCCTTGTTTACTCTTTTTACAAGGATATAATTGTACGTTTTTGTATTCTATGAATGCGGATCTGCGATGGTTTTGAAATTTTCAGTGCACTCTTTTTTTTTTACTACAAACAGGCCATCTGAGGATCACATTGAAATGTTAGTTCTTCATTCATTGTTCTTTTCTTTTCTTCCAAAATGCTTTTGTATTCAGAGTTTTAAAAACCAGTATTTTTAGCTGCCCTGCCATGGAATCCTTCCATTTTCAATACTGTTTCCTGAAAGGCTTCTCTATTTTATATTGTTTCTTTCTAAACCTGTAATACTTTGTTGATCCATATTGTTGTAGATTTGTTACCCCACAAACATTTGAAAATCTTATTAGTAACTCTATTGTCTTGCGTTCAATAAAGTCCAAGAACCTCGAGTCTTCTTTTTCTCACTACATTTGAAATATAAGGGGCGTTCAAAAAGAAACGAGCCTGAGTCTGGAATATACAAGCCGGTGACAGGAGGGTAATATCATGGCATTAGTAACGAGGTGTGCTTCTGACCAAAGTGTGGAAGTTCACAGCCCATCCTTAGAGGGCACACATGCATGTCACGTGACTATACAGAGCTAGCAGCAGCATGCATCAATCGTCCAATGCTGCCAGACATGGAGCCGTCAAAAGAAGAGCAAAGAGGTGTGGTTCGTTTTCTAACAGTGGAAGGAGTACGAGGACAGGACATTCATCGACGAATCTCACAAGTGTAAGGCGAACTCTGCATGCCCCTTGCGAGAGTGAAGGCGTGGCACAAGCGCTTTAGGGAAGGACAGGTGTCATTAGCTAATGATGCACGGTCTGGAGCATCACACTACATTTCCGATGAAGTCATCCAGTTGGTGGGTGCACCCATTGCCCAGGACTGTCGAATAATAGTGAAAGCCATAGCTGTCGTGGTCGGATTGAGCATCAGAAGTGTTCACATCATCATGAAGGAACGACTGCACATCCGCAAAGTGTGTGCCCAGTGGGTGCTCCACAGTCTTCAACCATACCAGGAAGCTTGTCGAATGGCCCCCTGTCTTGTTCATGTGAAGCACTATGCTCAAGAAGGGAATACGTTCCTGGCATGCGTGGTGGCTGGAGATGAGTCATGGTGTCATCACTTTGAACCAGAATCAAAATGACGAAGTCTCCAGTGGAAGCATCCAGGGCCACAACTACCAAAAAAAGCCAAGGCCACCCACATGATTGCAGGAATGGTTATGCTGACGTTCTTCTTTAACTGAGATGGCCCCCTCCTAATTCACTTCCTGTAGCACAGGACAACAGTGAATGCCAAGTGTTGCTTGTAAACCTTGACCACCTTCTCCAAGCGATCAAATCAAAACGATCAGGCAATATTACCCATGGGCACATTATGCTCTACGATAATGCAAACCTCATACGGCCAACACATATACTCCTGCAGAAATTCAAATGAGAGGTTCTTGGCCACCGTCCATACAGTCTGGACTTCTCTCCCTGTTACGCTAGTTTTGGTCCCCATAAAAAGGCTCTGAGGGGCAAAAGATTCAACAGAGACGACGATGTCCAGCTGTACAATGCAGCCCCGGGCAATTAATGAGACAGTCATTCATTGCCTTGCGTCACAATTGGACAAGTGTCTCAACAGCCATGGTCAATACTTCTAACATATAGGTACTGATTTCTGTAACTATGCCTCTGGATCGTTTCTTTTTCAATGCCCCTTATATTCTCTATGTTTTGGCATATTTCAACATTACTTCGTAATTTCCAATTTTCTGCTGTGTTTGGTGGTCGTAATATTTACCTTATAATTCGCCTTTCTAGTACTCCTAATTTATCTAAATTATAGTTTAATGTCAAGCATTCGCTTGCATGTAGGTATTCTGGCTTCAATAATATGTTGTAATGCATTATTTTTCATTTCTGAAGAAGCATTTTTTATTTTAGGTGTCTTTGGTGATACCATACGCTCTCTGAATTTTATGCAAACTTTCTTCTACTGCAGATTTTTACAAAGCATTTTCGTGGAATATCTCCCATAGATATTTGAATTTTTGGATCCTGTCTATTTGGCCAATATCTGTTTTTAGGAATTTTCGAGCATCCTTAATATTTGTTACAAATTTCGTTTTTCCACTGAAATACACAAGCCAGTTCTGCTGGCTATTTCTGCAAGGAGATTTATTTGTGTTACAGCAGATGCCACATATAGCAAAGTCATTTGCAAATGTAAGACAGCTGATTTCGATCTTTTTGCTCCCTCTTCCTAACCTTATAGGTTATTGATTTCAATAAGTTTTTCGTTCCAATTCTCACTATTTTCTCTAACACATTATTAAAACTAAATTGGGGATAAGTCATTAGCTTATCATACACCTGGTTTTACTTTGAAAGGCTGTGAAATTTCTTCCATAAATTTTACGTTACAGACTCTATGTGTAAGTGTTTCACGGACTGGGTTTCCCTGTTTAGACTGTATACCAAATTCTCGAATAATTTCGTCTCTTGTTTCTCTGCCAACACAATCAGAAGTCTTTTCAAAATCCACAAATATAACTACAGTGCCCTTTGATTTAAGTAATCTGTGCCCAATTACTGACTTGAGATTAAATATTTGATCTTCCTTTCCTAAAACTACTTTGATATTCACCTATACTACTGTCTAGTATTGTTTCTATTCTGCTTAATAAAATATTGGAAAATACTTTATACACTACTGGCAGTAAAGAGCTTTCTCTGTAGTTGTTTATATCCTATTTATTAGCTGTTTTGTATAGTTGATGTTTCAAGGCAACTTTTTATTCTTCTGGGATTTTTTTCGATTTTCCAGATCTCTTTACAAAGTAAATTTAGCTCCTTTGCTACATTTGCCAAGGACACTTCAAAAGTACAGCTGGAATTTATTCTTTATTTTTCTGTGGGTCATTTCTTACAACAATGTTGGACAAATCATGCTTACATAAAACTTACATATACATAGCGAAAATAAGGTGATGAAAGCATTTCTAATCTGACTGCTATATTTATTTGCAGGTTACAAAAAGTACACAAGCAAAGTACACTTGTGTGTAAACATGTCACGTTATTTTAGGAGAATGAGGCGTATGCACCTTACAGTGTGTAAAGCTATTGATAATATATCTATTACTACAAATAGCGGAGTATGTGTGCAAATTATTCTTCATGTTCCTTCAGTATTTTGTGGATGTGTACTGAACTTTACACTTACTAATGCTGATGTTAGATCACATGGTAACGGTTGGGTTACTGCGGCTCCAGTTCGTGGTGGTAAAGTGGAGACTGTATCAGGGCTGGAGACTTTTAACAGCCAAGAAGTTATTGCTTATTGTACATTTCAGATATGTGAAGTTTATAACAGAGATTGTGGTTCATCTTACTATATGTCTACAATGCTGTTGATTCTTAGGACAAGGAATTGTCATAAAGTAAATGAATCAGAGTTTGTGTCCATATGTGTTAAAGATGCAATGAATTGTGCAAAGATTAAAGTTGTTGGTGATGTCACAGATTATTATAGAAACTGAAATAAAGCACCTGTCTTTTCCTTGTTTGACCTTGAGAAGATAAAAAAATATTACACAACAGTTAAAAAGAAACTTATTTGGTAAATATAGGTATTTTCACAAAAAATGTCATTAAAAGCACATTATAAAAGGCACCACTGATAATATAGTTCATTTTTCTGTAAGTTCTTGGTCTTCACTCAGCACTGTCAAGAAAAACATAAAAAATAGATGACAACACCATCAGTGTTTTGATACAAAATATTATTTCGTACATCTTACATACCTGAAGTAATTTTATACACTGTTTTACATTTGTTGCAGTTTCCCTTTGCAATGTGTGCTGACAAACTATTTATTTTTTTTTATTTCAAGATTTTTTTTACCCCTGTAAGGGCAACTATTGATCAAATATCTTAATTTTCTTTTAAAAAGAGACATGCTTTCTAGCATCTTTAGACATCGCAGCAAACTGTTTCACAGTATGCATCCAGCATTTACAGGTTCTTTGTTAATTTCAGCTTACTTCCTTCTATATAGTATCTTCTCCACTAGCTTTTATTTATTTTTGAGGGTTTTAATTACTTCTTCTTAATTTTCTTTACTATCTGGGAATTCCAATATATGACAGGTTTCAGGGTAGCTCAGAATATGACGAAAATATCTTGCTAATATTTCACAATTTTCCCGTTTTCATTTTTGAAACATACATTTGGAGTTTGTTACCTCTTTAATTTGTTCTTAAAAGTTGGATAAAAATCACGAATATTATTTCTTAGAATTTTTTTTCTCTTTCCTAATGTTTCTTCTTTTCAAAGGCTCATTTGTTGTTTCTGTTTATCTGGGCTGTTTCCGTTCTTTGTGGTTTAAATTGATTATAATCTTGAATGTTCTTTGAGCATTTCCATTTTTCCCATTTTAGCTCTCTCTGCTATGGTTTCTTCTCATATATCTTTTCACTGCATTTACTTCCTTTTATTTTTTATTGACCAAAAGTTTCTGTAAAACATTATTAACTGCTTTGGATATTTCTTGCCAGTTGCCAGGTTTAACCACTTTAATTTCGCCTTCAGAGTTTTTCATTGATCTTTTGTTATAATAAGTCTGTCTGTATTATATTTTATTAATCTTTGTGACTTTCTTTGTTCTTTATTAGGTAGGAGATTGACTTTAATTTTAGGTAGTTAATGATCAGATAGTTAATGATCATTCATAATTTTCATGGTACTTTTCTGCAACATATTCATATGATCTAATTATCCTAACATTGGGTTGGGAGATGTCCACATTTTAGCTTTTTTGGGAGTTTGCTAAACAATGTTGACATTAGTTTTAGGTGAGAGCTTTGACACAAACTGATTAACCTCATATCATTTGTGTTGGTTCTTCTATATACAGGGTGAGTCACCTAACGTTACCACTGGATATATTTCGTAAACCACACAAAATACTGACGAGCCGATCCCACAGACCGAATGTGAGGAGAGGGGCTAGTGTAATCGTTTAATACAAACCATACAAAAATGCACGGAAGTATGTTTTTAACACAAACCTACGTTTTTTTTTAAATGGAACCACGTTAGTTTTGTTAGCACATCTGAACATATAAACAAATACGTAATCAGTGCCGTTTGTTGCATTGTAAAATGTTAATTACATCCGGAGATATTGTAACCTGAAGTTGACGCTTGAAGCCTCCGACGTTCAGTTGCGTGTTATAACAAACAGGGGCCATCGTCGGCGAGCAGCATCTGCAGGGACATGTTTACGATGACGACCGTGTTTACGAGTGTTGCTGTAGTGCACTATTGTGGTTTGGTCTAGCTGACGCAGTGTCCGCATGTAGCGCTTGCTGCTACTGTTATTCTGCATTCGTCTCCGCACGCAGACCAACTGTAGTACACCGTGTTACCAGACGTCTGTGATAGTGTAGTGTTGTAGAAACTGTGACCATGGTGTATTCGAACTCTGAAAAGGCGGAGATGATACTAATCTATGGCGAGTGTCGACGAAATGCAGCTGAAGCCTGCAGGGTGTATGCAGAACGGTACCCGGACAGAGAGCATCCAACGTGCCGCACATTGCAAAACAACTACCGCCAACTGTATGCAATAGGTATGGTCGTAGCACGCAAACGGGTCCGTAACAGGCCCGTCACAGGAGAAGCGGGTGCAGTTGGTGTGTTAGCTGCTGTTGCCATGAACCCACACATGACTACACGGGACATTGCGAGAGCCGGTGGGCTGAGTCAAAGTAGTGTCATGCGCATACTGCATCGTCACCGCTTTCACCCGTTTCATGTGTCGCTACATCAGCAATTACATGGTGATGACTTTAATCATCGAGTGCAATTCTGTCAATGGGCATTAACAGAGAATGCGTTGCAGTTCTACCTGTTTACTGATGAAGCGAGTTTCAAAAACCACTTGGCAGTGAATTTATGGAACATGCATTACTGGTCAGTGGAAAATTCTCGCTGCCTCAGACAGGTAGAGCGACAGCGACTGTGGACTGTAAATGTATGGTGCAGAATCATTGGCGACCACCTCATTGGTCCTCACTTCATTGCAGGGGCCCAAACAGCTGCAACATACATCGAGTTTCTACAGAATGATCTGCCAACGTTGCTCGAAAATGTCCCACTGGAAACGCGTCCACGTATGTGCTATCAGCATGATGGTGCACCTGCACAGTCCGCAATTAACACTAGGCTGACCCTTGACAGGATATTCGACGGGCGTTTTATAGGACGTGGAGGGCGCATAAATTGGCCAGCCCATTCTCCTGATCTTACACCTCTGGACTTCTCTCTGTGGGGTACGTTAAAGGAGAATGTGTAACGTGATGTGCCTACAACCCCAGAGGATACGAAACAACGTATTGTGGCAGACTGCGGCGACATTACACCAGATGTACTGCGGCGTGTACGACATTCATTACGCCAGAGACTGCAATTGTGTGCAGCAAATGATGGCCACCACATTGAACATCTATTGGCCTGACATGTCAGGACACACTCTTTTCCACTCCGTAATTGAAAACGGAAACCACCTGTGTATGTGTACCTCACCCCTCCTGGTAATATACATGTGCGTCAGTGAAAAAGACCAATAAAAATGTGTTAGCATGTGGATGTAATGTGCTGTTCCAGTCTCTTCTGTACCTAAGGTCCATCACCGTTCACTTTGTATCCCTACGTAATTCGGTGCTCTCCAATACACACGATCGAACAGCGGAGGAGTGGTACTCAAGCGTCATCTCCAGGTGTAATTAATATTTTACAATGCAACAAACGGCACTGATTACGTATTTGTTTATATGTTCAGATGTGCTAACAAAACTAACGGGGTTCCATTTTTAAAAAAATGTAGGTTCGTGTTAAAAAACATACTTCTGTGCATTTTTGTATGGTTTGTATTAACCAATTACACTAGCCCCTCTCCTCATGTTCGGTCTGTGGAATCGATTCGTCAGTATTTGATGTGGTTTACGAAATATATCCAGCGGCAATGTTAGGTGACTCACCCTGTATATAGAAGAACGCATCTTTTTCTGTTAATTACACTTTTTTGTATGTAGAGGCATGGTAATGTTAGAATATTTAGCTTTGAAAATAGCTGCTTGCGGGTTATTAACCTTGAACTGTTGGCAATCATTCTAACAACTCATTCTTGTAGTGTGAAGATGGATTTTATATTCGTCATATTTATGACCCCGCAAAGTTAGGTCATAGGTAATAACAGTGAGAATGTAAGCAAAGGAGGAATCCTGCTACGCTGTTTGCTGGACACATTACTAATTACACATAGTGCAAAGCAAGCAGAACTTAGCTTGTGACTGTGGGCTTGTGGATGTGGGCTATCCAAGCTAAATTTTCATCTATATCAACAACTAAAAATTTTGTGGCAGCTACTCTCTTAACTTCTTTATTTTGTATTGTGAGGTAAAGCTAATTGTGTGTCTTTATTTTCCTGGTTACTTTTTAAATATTTAAAGCTAACTTCATGATGGTATGGGGACTACACTTTGAAATTTGAATAGTTTGGCTCGAACCCCCATGTGCTATGGCACGAAAATATGTATATTTGTTTCATTCAGCTTAACTGAGTGGCCCAGAGATCTGGCTGGTCTCAATGTTTGGCTACGCTTTTCGTCATATGGTGCCAGCTAACATCTGTCCTAAATTCAATTTTTATGCTGAAATAAAGTAAAACAAAACAATGCAGGGAGATATTACGGTGAAATTTAAAATATTGAGTCACTCAAGTTGATTTACAATTTAAACAAGTAGTTTATTTTTCTCCAATATATTCACTAAACACTTAAAAATGAAACCTGAGGGTATCTTACATAAGGGCGGTCGTTAATAACTGACACTACAACAGTTCAGTATAAAATGCATATGTTGCAATCATGACACTCGAGAGCCTGTTCACAGTTCACAAAATACACTCTTGTCTGCTGTCGTAAACCGCTACATTGCTCTCCACTTGATCGCTTTCGAACGCCAGTACATACATACTTGTCCCCGAACGTAGCTACCAACCCACACTGCCTCCAGATGGGGCGGCACGTCCGTCTATTAGCGTCGCTCAAACTCAACTCCCTATCATGGAAGATGGCCGTCCACCCAACCCTCCAAAACGACTGACTAACTGAAAACAATGTTTGACAAAAATTATGAGTATTCTAAAGCTAAACACCAAAACACATATGGTATATTGAAAAACATGGAAATTTTCCGAGTAATAACAATTTTTAGTATCTGCCTCCGATTTTTCACAAATTATGTTCTTGTGATGTGATATTGCTTTTCCCAGATTTTTCATACTTAACATAAATAAACAAATAGAAATATATACTTGATTACTCATCTACCTCTCTGCCGCCAGTTTCGTCTCTTTAAATTTATTTATTACTAAAAACACAGTTTCTCTCAGTCAAAGCCCATATTCCGATCTCTCATTCAAACTTGGTACATTTTTTGCTAAATCGGCTACAATTGCTCGATGCAGCTCTACTAGCTGCATCTGTAGACACTTTGTTCATATTAATCAGACAAAGCATTGCCGAGATATTGGCTTTTGAAATGTTCCATAAATTTATAATTTTTAAGACAACAGTAACTTTTAAATTATTATATATTTTTGTGTTGCGTCTAGATAATTTAGCTTTGTATATTTTTCTGTCCATGCGAGCCAATCCACACCCCATGTCACTCTTAGTTTTGTTTTTATCAATTTTTCTGTGGCATACAAATTTCTCCAAGACCACAAACATGGCAATATGCGCAACTGCCAAGCGTCCACTCGGGTTTTTCCAATGCCACGTACATGCTATCCCCTCGCCATGGCCCTGTATCAACCGCCAGCAACGTCCTCTGCAGTGAGAAACTAACTGCCACTGTAATCTGCTGCCACAGCTTGTACGCTCACAACTTATTCATTTCAAACCAATTTTGTAAACATTCCAAAACTCCAGCTGCATATTTTGGCAATACTTCTTTCACATCAGTGATAACAACATTTGCATAATCAGTAAACTGGATTCTATGAGTACCTCTGAATGGAATTTTGATGGCATTTACATAAATTAGAAATAAGAAAGGTCCTACAACACTTCCCTATGGTAACCCGACTGGTACAGTCCAACAATCAGATATGTAGCTAATACTTTGTTTTTTAATGTTAGCTGAGGTAGTTTCTTCTACCTGTCTTCTATTATGGAGGCAAGACTAGAATCATTTTTTCACACCTTCTCACATACCAATAGCTTTTAATTTGTCTAGCAAGATATCATGTTGGACAGTACCAAAAGCCTTCAGTAAGTCCAAATTTATTCCTAATGTGCTGTTGTGTCTGTCTAGTCCCACTACGATACTTTCAATGAAATGGGAAATATCTGATTTTGTACTCAATCTTTCATGACAATCTTGTAGGTTTAGAGACAGGAGATTGAATTTTTCAAGGAAATTTGTATTTCTATGTTCATGACTGTCTGTTACTTTTGAAAATACAGATTACACATCTATTGGTCTATGATTTTCTACTTTATATAGATTGTTCTTTTTATTAAGTGGTCTTATTTTTGAAATTCATAATCGTTGAGGGAATACTCCTTCTGATAATGATATAATGAGGGGACTAGTCCACTCACTCAGTGTAATAGGCTGTATGACCCATAGCAAAGGCAGCCTGTCACTCTCTGCTTGCACCTGATCAGACAAAGCCACTGGAATAGGCACATGCAGAAAAAAATGCTGCTGCACTATATATTTCAGGATAATGTGGACACAACCTAAGAGAACTCGGAGAACAGAGAATCTGACTGAGGGTAAGGGACCTGGTCAGAAGTTGAGGTGCCTCATATTCAAAAATGGAAAAACCAAAAGCACTGAAAGCAACCAGACTGAACAAATTTGTAGTGTCAGCATCATCCATACCAAAAAAACCAAGGAACGAACCAAAGCTTTATACAGAGTGGGAGCCTCAAAGTGCCCCAAACTTGGAGTATACTGATTATTGTAACTCGCCAAATGTCAAGTAGCTGGAGACAATGCAGAAGATCCCAAAACCACATAAGTTTCACAGTTCAGTAAAGTCATGGAAGTCTGCGCACTTTGTCCATCACTCACTCTTCGATAAATGATTCATTATGATTCGTAAGCGCTGCAGAAACACAATTTACATCCATTTCCATGTCCACAGGAGGGGGCTGCGAGGAATACACAGGCATTGTATGTCCTTTTTTCGTATAAATGTTATGTCGCCCAGCGCTAGCAGCACACGGGCCTGCCATCCTACATGAAACAGTATGCTAAAGATAGGAGCACAGAGCCCTATCATTGTTGTGGTTGTTGGAGTGCTTGTTGTTTGGTATGTCCTGGCCAGCAGGGTGTGGAGACCACATGTGTATGGTTGTCACATCGACCTTCTCTTGAGAATGGACTGATGCCCAATGACCAGGAATGCTGACAGTCCAGTAATGGCGTCACAAAAATGGCTCTTTTTTTTAAAAAAAATGAGGTAGAAAATTTTATTTCTGTATCTTGTGTATAGAGGTGAGAGCATGTTGAATCCAAGTTTTTGATCTCCAAAAACCTCGGGACAACTTTTTGTGTCCAAAAAACAAGAAATTTTGGCACCTTTTTCAGGTTTTTGTCCATATATTTATGTTATGTGAGAGCAGTTCTGATATGACACCAGCAATTTTTTTATGATTCAACCACGTGCTTTGTCAATCCCAGAAGATATTTTATTCCTCATCGTTTTTATTATTTTTAGAACTTCTAATTTATTTGTGGGACATAGCAGTATTGAATTGACACTTTGTTCTCATGTATCAGGGGTTCCACTTTTCCTAAGGCAATTTTTATTTAGGTTGAAATAGAGTATTTATTAATTAATCATTTACCTAATTCTCTATAGTAAACTTTCTGAATAATCATGATCATCTTTTAAAACAATGTTCTCTTGATTTTTAACATGTTAGTTTATTTCTTTCTTTACAACATCCCATACCGTTTTTGATGTATTTGCTGGCCCTACAATTACATTGCCACTGTGCATTATTTTAGCTCTTTTAATCACCTTATTATAAATGGTCTTATATATCTTAACATAGTCTGCAAAGTGTTTATCTTCGTCGTCCTTTTTGAGTTGACTGAGGTGTTTTAGAGTTTGACTAGGTACTCTGATAGCAGGTGATATCCACTGACTGTTGTTCCTTGGAATGACGGTGATTTTTGTGATCCTTTTGGAAAATACATCTCCAAAAAGTGCATGAAAGTAGTAGAAGAAGTGGTGTATGAGTCATCAGTTGTTTTTGAAAAAACATTTTACCAGGTTTTCTTTGCTAACATCTGAATAAAAGTATTTAGTTTTAATTTATTTTATTTCCAGGGTCTTTTATTTCCACTTATATTTTATTGCCTTGGATATAGAAGAATTTATACACGTTACAAGCGTTTTGTGATCTGAAAGACCTAAGTTTATGTTTCGTACCTCAGTGAAGATATTATCTAAGAGGGAAGATGGAAACTCTGTTATTCTACTAGACTCTGTAAAGAGAGTTCTCATGTGAACACTTTTTAGGATAATCAGAAGCAGCCTCTTTTCTTTACCTTCAATCAACATGTTAATGTTAAATTTCCCACATAAAAATAATTTCACTTCATTGTTACATAAAGTGCTTAACGTTGCCTCCAGCTTTTTAAAATATATTTTTATCACCCAATGGTGATCTATATATTGATATGACAATTAGTTTTCTACTCTTCTCCTCGGTTTTTAACTCTGTGACACATGTATATTTTGACCCATTATCCTGAATATTTTGCAAGTATTTTTGTTTTCGTAATTGCCCAGTAATATGCTGCTTTCTTCCCAATGGTTGTCAATAACCTGCGAGTTTTCAGGCTGGTTGGTCACAATCGTTTCCTTTTCTTGGTTTGAAACCATAAAAAGTCCTCATTAAGTGGAATAGATGTCTTTGGTTTCTCCTCAAGGAGAGTTGTGCTCACACAATTGTTGTTGTTCCTATTGGTGCTTACACAGATATGTTTCTTTCTATGGTAGCTGTCTTTGCTTCTTTTACTGATGTTGCTGGTACTTCTGATGTTTGCTAATGTCGCTTTTGCTGCTGTTGTTGGTTTTGTTGCTATTACTGGTGATGGGTCTACTATTTGTGTTGAATCTTTTGCTGCTACTATGTTGGTCTTGTTGTAGTTTTAGCAGTGGTTGTGGTGCTGGTTCTACTTCAAAGTATCAGCTGCTACTGATATTGGTGATGTTACAAGTGCTGATGCAGTTGTGTGTGATGCAGATGCTTGTTTGTGCTTGTTGATTTCTTTGAGTAAGTTCTGCATCAGTGATGTTCTTGTTGCTTCTGTTGCTTCTGTTGCTGCTGCTGCTACTGCTGCTGCTACTTCAGTAGTATCAGCTACTACTGGTATTTGTAATGTTACTGGTACTGATACTGTTGCTGCAGATGCTTGTTTGTGTCAATTGATTTCTTCCAGGAATTTCTGTGACACAATTTATTCCCTCGTGTAGTTTGTTGTAAATAATCCACTACAGTTCAAAAGGAACAATGAGGTACATAATTACAATACCAGAACGAAAATGACTTTCATTAATCCACATTAAGGCTGCCCTTAGCACAAAAATGGATGCATAATGTTGCAACAAACATTTTTGATCACTTATCCAGTGATATAAAGTGTCTAACAGACTGCAAAGTAAAATTTGATAACAAACATGAGAAGGATTCTTCTTAACAACTATTGTAGAAAAAATTATTTTGCTGCATTCCTGTAATGCATAAAAGATGGTGGGCTGCAATTACTAATTCACAGTTGTACATCTTTGTTCATTTTGTAAAAAAACAAAAAAAATTAGAGATGTTCAGAATGTCACGATATGTACAAATTAATGTGTGGTGTGATTGTAAAATGTTCTTGTTCCACATCATTACGATCTGTCGTGCAAAATGATCCATGGAACATGTAACTAACCAACTAACTAATTAGATCTTCCCTAATTTCCGAATTATTTAATCTGTTCGCTCTTGTGCATCCCTTTACTGCATCAGTTGTGTGCATATTTCTTAATGTTTACTTATAACCCACGATTCACCTTGGTAAACAAGTACTGAAACTGCCATTGTCTTATAAAATTTCGATCCTGTTTCTTTTCTCATTTTATTTTTTAGACACCTGTTTATTCTTCCACAAGCATTCCCAATCTTTGCTTATTTCTTCTCTATGTCTTCATCACACTTGTGGAGGCTCTGGCGAAATCATCTTTGATTTATCTTTGTCTATGTTCTCTCGCCATACTACGTAATATTTGCAGCAGTTCCCAAAAGACGTTGCTTGACGATTTTTAGTCTAATTTTAAATCACCAGGAACACACGCCACTTTGCCTGCTTAAGACTTCTTTATTGACTTCTTACTTAGCAGCTATCCCAGAATTAACACATCTTTGTTACCAAAGAATAAACAAGAAAAAAATTTAAAGATATTAAATCATGTTATCAGTAATGATCTATAACTATTAACAGTCTTGGCAACTTCATAAAATATAAAAAATCCGTTTAGATTCATCACTGTTGTCTTTAGACTTCTCCCGCACCAGTAACATGGTTACAAATTAATACATGGTGATGAAGGAATTTTCTTGAAAAAAATCAGCACAACATTAAGATAAAACACTTAAAAACATATTGGAATGACAACAGATATGTTACAAAAGAATTACAAAACTTTTTACAAATTCTGGTATGATATGTGATTAATTCTCCACAGAGACAACTGCTCTAAGAATCGAGGTGGGAACCTTATAATCCGTCCTGACTTCGACAATCTGATATTTGGAGATGGTTCCTCTGTGGGATGTTGTGGTTCAGTGTCCTTGGAAAAGTCTGGAAGTTCCTTCTCTGATTCCCTTTTTTCTTGCAGGAGATAGCTGGTTTAAGTCTGTCCACTGACACATTTATGTGTTTGTACGTTACAGCAGTTATATTTGGTGACCCCGACGTGATAATAAGAAGATATGACCACACATGGTAGCGTTTCCGAAGATCGCTTGGAAGCAAACAAGGTTAGCATCAAAATTCCGCCTGTTTGGAGTGAAAACCCCGAAATTTGGTTCTGTCAAGTAGAAGCACAGTTCAGCATTTGCAAAATTGTCACAGAAGAAACTAAATTTAACCACCCAGTGTCACAATTAGAACCAAAATACATCGAGAATATTTGGGACATTATTTGCGGCACAGATGCGAATAAATATCCGTTGGCTAAGGAACGTTTGCTGAATATTTTTAAAGAAACTGAAGATAAGCGTATTAAGAGATTAGTTACTGGAATTGATTTGGGAGACCAAAATCCTAGTCAGTTATTACGCAAAATGCAAGCTTTGGCAGGTGTAGATGTGTCAGAAAAAGTCCTAAAGACACTTTGGCTAGAGAAACTTCCGGATTCTGTAAGGAACATTCTAAATGTCAGCGACGAGGGACTCGAAAAGGTGGCTATAATGGCTGACAGAATAACAGAAATAAATCCCCGTAAAGAATTGTTCGTCACAAAAAGTGATTCTTGTAGCCAACAGGATGTTTCGATAAACATGAGTGTCTTGATGACAAGAATTTCGGAGCTAGAGCAACAAATGGCCGCGCTGTCAACTGGTTATCGAGGCAGGTCTCGTAACAGAAGCTGTGAGCGTCAATGTAAAAGAAGTTGTAGAAAGTCTCGAAATAAATACAACCCCAAGGGCAAGTACTGTTATTACCACTTTCGCTTTGGGCAGAACTGCAAGGGTGAAAATGCACACCTCCATGTAGCTGGACTGAAAAGGGAAACGCGACCCAGCAGCTGAATTAGCGGCAAGTTCTGCTGCCCAAGTCCGTTGCCGCAAAACCCGCTTACTTGTAACCGACAAGAAAACGGGCTTGCGATTTTTAGTCGACAGTGGGGGGGGGGGGGGATGTTTCTGTAATTCCCGCTCACGCAAATGTTAATGGTGATTCACCATATGAATTGTATGCTGCAAATGGTACCGAAATTTCTACATAAGGAATCGAACATCGTAGTATTGATCTAGGACTACGACGTTAATTTCAATGGCCATTTATAGTTGCTAAGACCAATAAAGCTATATTGGGTGCCGATTGTTTTAATAAATTTCAATTATTAGTAGATGTCCATAATAAAAGATTAATAGATGATATAACAAAGCTCAATGCTGAGGGTAAAGTTATGTCAATCTCAGGGGAAAACGTCCTGAGCACCATAAGCCAAAACACAAAATTTCCAGATCTACTGTTACAGTATCCAGACATAGCTAAACCTAATTTGGTATCTATCGAAATTAAACATGATGTCAAACACTATATTATCACTGAAGGCCTAGCTGTGTCTTCTAGGGCAAGACAATTAGACCCTACGCACATGGCGATGGCAAAACAAGAATTTAAATTCGTGTTGGACAATGGCATCATTAGACCATGTAAATCTACATGGGCAAGTCCTCTCCATATTGTACCTAAGAAGGATGGCTCAATACGTCCGTGTGGAGATTATAGACGGCTAAATGAAAGAACAATTCCAGACCGTTATCCTGTACCTAGAATAGAAGATTGCCATTGTATTCTTCAAGGCAAAAATATATTTTCTAAAATCGATGTCTTTAAGGCCTATTATTAAATCCTATTGCTGAAGAAGATAAGCATAACACAGCTGTAATCACACCATTTGGACTGTATGAATTTAATGTCATGAGCTTTGGCCTGCGGAATGCATCTTCAACATTCCAGCGATTCATTAATGAAGTTATGTTTGGACTAGACTTTGTGTTTCCTTACCTCGATGACATTTTAATCGCCTCATCCAGTATTGAAGAACACTGAACACACCTAACACTAGTACTGGAGCGATTGTATAATTATGGACTTCGAATCAACATATCAAAATCAACCTTTGGAGTAAATGAAATTGAATTCCTGGGGTACTGGATAACATCAGAGGGATCCCGTCCACTGCCTGAGAAAGTGCAAGACTATAAATTACTTGACAAACTGCATGAGCTCTGCAGATTTCTTGGCATTGTCAACTACTACCGTCGCTACCTTAAAGATGCGGCACAGACTCAAGCTGTTTTATATGACTATCTTAAGGGAGCAAGAAAGAAGGATAATAGACAAATTCAGTTGACTGAAGAAGCAAAGAAAATGTTTGAGAAATCTAAACAAGATATAGCAAATGCTGCATTATTGGTTTTTCCTAACTCAGAGTTACCACTAGCGTTATGTACAGACACATCAGATATTGCTGTTGGTTCTGTGCTCCAGCAACTGGAAAATGGAAATTGGAGACCTGTTGCATTCTTTTCACAGAAACTGAGTAAATCGTAGAAGGGATACAGTACCTATGACCGAGAATTATTGGGAATTTACCTTCCTGCAAAAAAGTTTAAGCATTTACTGGAAGGAAGAGACTTCATAATCTTCACTGATCATAAGCCACTCACATTTGCTTTCAAGCAAAACAATGATAAGGCATCTCCTCGACAGATGAGGCAGATGCAGTACATTTCACAATTTTCGGCCGATATTCGTCGTGTCAGTGGCCATGACAATATTGTTGCAGATGCCCTATCCAGAGTTGATGAAGTAGTAATACTCCACTAAGATGGAATTGCCAAAAAGCAGCAACAAGATAAAGAACTACAGCAACTCCAAACAGGGAACAACTCCTTAAACTTCAAGTCATATCAACTTCCATCGGGGTCACCAAATATAACTGCCGTAAAGTAATATTTGCGGCAGTTCCCAAAAGATGTTGCTTGACGATATTTAGTCTAATTTTAAATCACCAAAAACTCACTTTACTTTGTCCGCTTAAGACTTCTTTATTGACTTCTTACTTAGCAGCTATCCCAGAATCATCACATCTTTGCTACCAAAGAATAAACAAAAAATATATAAAATTTTAAAGATATTACATCATGTTATCAGTAATGAACTATAACTATTAACGGTCTTGGTAACTTCATAAAATATAAAAATTCCACAGTTTTGTTTTATAACCCAAACATGTTTCACTGCAGTTGCAGCATCCTCAGTGGGCTTTTATTTTCCATCTTTTTACCACATGGTGTGGTTTTTCTGACGTGTTGTGTTTCTACAGTGACCGTTTGTTCCACAGTTTGTCATATGCAACCACTTAAAGTAGATAAATTGTTTAAGCAAAAATTACGATTTGAAGAACTGTTATTACTATGCCTGAAATTATTTAATTCTATGTGTGTGTGTGTGTGTGTGTGTGTGTGTGTGTGTGTGTGTGTGTGTGTGTGTGTGTGTGTGTGTGTGTGTGAATAAAATAGTTTGATGTAACTTTGCTGTAGTGTTTCGGAATTTGTTGTAGAGCTTGCTCGGAAATGCCTGGCAAAGCGTCGAAATAATCATCTTGGTATTGAAGCTCTTTTTTTCCGTGTTTGCTTTAACAATACATATGTTTTTGGATAGGGTCCACCTTTAGCAAAACACAGTTTTGTTTTATAACCCAAACATGTTTCACTGCATTTGCAGCATCCTCAGTGGGCTTTTATTTTCCATCTTTTTACCACATAGTGTGGTTTTTCTGAAATGTTGTGTTTCTATAGTGACCGTTTGTCCCACAGTTTGTCATCTGCAACCACTTATACCTTAAAGTAGGTAAACTGTTTAAGCCAAAAATTACGATTTCAAGAACTATGTTATTACTATGCCTGAAATTATTTAATTCTATGTGTGTGTGTATGTGTGTGTGTTTGTGTGTGTGTTTTGTTACGTACATATCAGCACTCCTACCCCCATGAACCATGGACCTTGCCGTTGGTGGGTAGGCTTGTGTGCCTCGGTGATACAGATGGCCGTACCGTAGGTGCAACCATAACGGAGGGGTATCTGCTGAGAGGCCAGAGAAATGTGTGGTTTCTCAAGAGGGGCAGCAGCCTTTTCAGTAGTTGCAGGGGCAAAAGTCTGGATGATTGACTGATCTGGCCTTGCAACACTAATCAAAATGGCCTTGCTGTGCTGGTACTGCGAACGGCTGAAAGCAAGGGGAAACTACATCCGTAATTTTTCCCGAGGGCATGCAGCTTTACTGTATGGTTAAATGATGATGGCGTCCTCTTGGGTAAAATATTCCGGAGGGAAAAAATTCCCCCATTCGGATCTCCGGGCGGGGACTACTCAAGAGGACGTTGTTATCAGGAGAAAGAAAACTGGCGTTCTACGGATCGGAGCGTGGAATGTCAGAACCCTTAATCGGGCAGGTAGGTTAGAAAATTTAGAAAGGGAAATAGATAAGTTAAAGTTAGATATAGTGGGAATTAATGAAGTTTGGTGGCAGGAGGAACAAGACTTTTGGTCAGGTGAATACAGGGTCATAAATACAATATCAAATAGGGGTAATTCAGGAGTAGGTTTAATAATGAATAAAAAAATAGGAGTATGGGTAAGCTACTACAAACAGCATAGTGAACGCATTATTGTGGCCAAGATAGACACATGCCCACTACAGTAGTACAAGTTTATATGCCAACTAGCTCTGCAGATGATGAAGAAATTAATGAAATTTATGATGAGAAAAAAGAAATTATTCAGGTAGTCAAGGGAGACGAAAATTTAATAGTCATGGGTGACTGGAATTCGAGAGTAGGAAAAGGGAGAGAAGGAAACATAGTGGGTGAATATAGATTGGGGGAGATAAATGAAAGAGGAAGCCGCCTGGTAGAATTTTGCACAGAGCACAACTTAATCATAGGTAACACTTGGTTCAAGAATCATAAAAGAATGTTGTATACATGGAAGATACCTGGAGATACTAGAAGGTATCAGATAGATTATATAATGGTAAGAAAGAGATTTAGGAACCAGGTTTTAAATTGTAAGACATTTCCAGGGGCAGATGTGGACTCTGACCATAATCTATTGGTTATGAACTGTAGATTAAAACTGAAGAAACTGCAAAAATGTGCGAAATTAATGAGATGGGACCTGGATAAACTGAAAGAACCAGAGGTTGTACAGAGTTTCAGGGAGAGCATAAGGGAACAACAGACAGGAATGGGGGAAAGAAATACAGTAGAAGAAGAATGGGTAGCTTTGGGGGATGAAATGGTGAAGGCAGCAGAGGATCAAATAGGTAAAAAGACGAGGGCTACTAGAAATCCTTGGGTAACAGAAGAAATATTGAATTTAATTGATGAAAGGAGAAAATGTAAAAACGCAGTAAATGAGGCAGGCAAAAGGGAATACAAACGTCTCAAAAATGAGATCGACAGGAAGTGCAAAATGGCTAAGCTGGTATGGCAAGAGGACAAATGTAAGGATGTAGAGGCTTATCTCACTAGGGGTAACATAGATACTGCCTACAGGATAATTAAAGAGATCTGTGGAGAAAAGAGAGCCACTTGTATGAATATCAAGAGCTCAGATGGAAACCCAGTTCTAAGCAAAGAAGGGAAAGCAGAAAGGTGGAAGGAGTATATAGAGGGTCTATACAAGATCGATGTACTTGTGGACAATATTATGGAAATGGAAGAGGATGAAATGGGAGATACAATACTGGGTGAAGAGTTTGACAGAGCACTGAAAGATCTGAGTTGAAACAAGACCCCGGGAGTAGACAACATTCCATTGGAACTACTGATGGCTTTGGGAGAGCCAGTCCTGACAAAAGTCTACCATCTGGTGAGCAAGATGTATGAGACAGGCGGAATACCCTCAGACTTCTAGAAGAATATAATAATTACAATCCCAAAGAAAGCAGGTGTTGACAGATGTGAAAATCACCGAACTATCAGTTTAATAAGTCACAGTTGGAAAATACTAACACGCATTCTTTACAGACAAATGGAAAAACTAGTAGAAGCCAACCTCGGGGATTATCAGTTTGGATTCCGTAGAAATGTTGGAACACATGAGGCAATATTGACCCTACGACTTATCTTAGAAGCTAGATTAAGGAAGGGCAAACCTACATTTCTAGCATTTGTAGACTTAGAGAAAACTTTTGACAATGTTGATTGGAATACTATTTTTCAAATTCTGAAGGTGGCAGGGGTAAAATACAGGGAGCGAAAGGCTATTTACAATTTGTACAGAAACCAGATGGCAGTTATAAGAGTCGAAGGACATGAAAGGGAAGCAGTGGTTGGTAAGGGAGTGAGACAGGGTTGCAGCCTGTCCCCGATGTAATTCAATCTGTATATTGAGCAAGCAGTAAAGGAAACAAAAGAAAAATTTGGAGTGGTTATTAAAGTCCAGGGAGAAGAAATAAAAACTGTGAGGTTCGCCGATGACAATGTAATTCTGTCAGAGACAGCAAAGGACTTGAAAGAGCACTTGAACGGAATGGACAGTGTCTTGAAAGGAGGATATAAGATGAACATCAACAAAAGCAAAACGAGGATAATGGAATGTAGTGGAATTAATTCAGGTGATGCTGAGGGAATTAGATTAGGAAATGAGACGCTTAAAGTAGTAAAGGAGTTTTGTTATTTGGGAAGCAAAATAACTGATGATGGTCGAAGTAGAGAGGATATAAAATGTAGACTGGCAATGGCAAGGAAAGCGTTTCTGAAGAAGAGAAATTTGTTAAGATCGAGTATAGATTTAAGTGTCAGGAAGTCGTTTCTGAAAGTATTTGTATGGAGTGTAGCCATGTATGGAAGTGAAACATGGACGATAAATAGTTTGGACAAGAAGAGAATAGAAGCTTTCGGAATGTGGTGCTACAGAAGAATGCTGAAGATTAGATGGTTAGATCACATAACTAATGAGGAAGTATTGAATAGAATTGGGGAGAAGAGGAGTTTGTGGCACAACTTGACTAGAAGGAGGGATCGGTTGGTAGGACATGTTCTGAGGCATAAAGGGATCACCAATTTAGTATTGGAGGGCAGTGTGGAGGGCAAAAATCGTAGAGGGAGACCAAGAGATGAATACACTAAGCAGATTCAGAAGGATGTAGGTTGCAGTAAGTACTGGGAGATGATGAAGCTTGCACAGGATAGAGTAGCATGGAGAGCTGCATCAAACCAGTCTCAGGGCTGAAGACAACAACAACAACATATCAGTACTACTGATGACAGAAGGACCTATATATGTAATATATGTATACCAGACTTCCGTTGACCTCTACATATGTACACTGGTAACGAAAAGGTGGAAATAGACGTACGTTACATTACCAACCTGTACCTCAATTGAACTACACGAAGACAAGTAAACGGCACATGTACAATTTGTATCCCGTACTTCACTATGGGGTACAGTTTTCTTGTTGCCTTGGACGCTAACAGTATCCAATTTGTTACTTGAGTCATACAGCTATACGCAACATTTGTATCTTGCTCCTCAATTGACACAAATAGTGCCAGTGTAAAGGCAGAGTGAAGGACAGGATGCAAATTTTAGTTGTGTCGTTAGTGTAAAAGCGAAGTGAAGGACCGGATACAAATTTTAGTTGCGTCGGGGGTTTTGCCCTTTGATATAGCAAGTACACATTCGAAAATGTCGCACTGATACTAATTCTGGGAAAAGAAAGAAGATCGACAGCTGAGAAATTTCTATTACTTACTTCACAACACGAAAATACACATATTGGTGGAATAAAACAGTGAAATATGTCAAAATAGTGAAGTACAGTGAAAGAAGCAAATGGAAAAGTGAACTTACCACACGGAAATATCGAGGAATAAACGAAGCTCACATAGACAGACAGTAACGAAAATTACATACCCACAAACAGACAAATCCGTTCCTATAATGAAAATAAGATACTAAACATTGTTCAACAATAACAAACTAATACTCAAAATTATCTTAATATCATTACGAATAATTATTTCAATGTACAATGATAGCGCTTATCCGGAGCACAGAACTGTTTTATTTATTATCTATGCCTCGAAGTGAAGACATTACTATCTATGACTAATGTATGACTTCATTGGTCAAAGCCGACGGGTTGTATCTCCTGCTTCACTAGACCCGAACTTCATGTTCAACCACGGCAAACTGCAGTTCAGATACTTCTGTAGTCGAGCGATCACCATCTGTGATTTCGATGTATCGAAGCTAATGAACCTCCCTGACCATCAGCAACGCCTCCTCGTGGCATAATTTGCAATGGGAAGCTAGTCGACAGAGTTCGACTGTGGGAGGTGAACGGTACAGAAGGCAATGATCAAGTTGGTGCTAGTTTTCAGTGAGAGTGGCGATCCCCGCTTCTTTAAATTGTACGACGAGATGGGAGACGGGCAGCGGCTCGTCTTACAGGCGCGGCTTATAGCTCGCGTGCAGGAGCGCTGCAGGCACAACATGAGCGAGATATTCGACTGCGCGGACCTGCTGGGGACGGATTCGCGTGGCGCATTCCGCCGACTTGACACACTCGTCGTGCTGTTCGGGATAGACGGAGGAGAGTCGCCGCTCTACGTCCTGGATCTGATCGACGCCTTCATTCACGCGCTACGCGCGCACTTCGGAACACCTGACCAGCTGGTGGAACGTGCTTTCGCGTTGCACCTGGACGAGGTGTCGCACTTGCTGGACGAGATGGTGCAGGGCGGCCTGGTGCTCGAGGCAGAGCCTGACGAGGCGGTGGGCCACCTGAGGGCCCAGTTGGACAGCGGCCGGTCTTCGTCAGTGAGCTGCTTCCTCTCGGGTCTCGCCACGAAGCTTCGCAAGTGAAGTGAAAATCTATTGGTGTACACGAGAACCCTTGTATTTGCCCAGCTGTCAGAGTTTTGCAGCTTCCAGCAGGCAGATAAGCACAAGCAGAACTTTTACTTAGTTATTAAAATGCGTTCTACTCGGTGTCAGCTATGCAGTTCGTTGCTTATTCTTATAATTACAATGTGATACTTACCAAATGTTTGCGGGTTCACTAGCTATCCTACATTTCGCTAAAACTTTACAACGGGCCATCTCTACTGCATTTTGGTAACGCTTAACGCAACTGGTCATGTTGTGATATCGGAACAGCTGAGTAGTATACTTGTTAACGTAACGATATTTTGCCTAGATCGCGGTTAAATATTAAATAACGTAACTTTTTTTGCATATAGATGGAAATGAAACTGATTATTTCGGAGGGAAAAAATTCGTTTCTAGAGGCTAATACAATTATCAGCAGTTCTTCTTTTTTGCTCCACATCTTGGCGTTTCTGCTATTAACGTATGGAATGTACTGCAGGCCGCAGGATATAAGCTAACAAAAATGAAAAGCGAAATAAACGCCCAAGCTAACATAGACCTCCGGATACGCCACATATGTCTGCGACTATAAAAAAGACTCAACATTTACATTGCCTTGGCTTTGCCAGCTTATCACTTTCCATACTAACGTAGACCTCGGGCGGCACTATAGATCAGTCACGCCACAACGTAGATTAAGCCTTTGAGGCGAATTCATTAAAAATATTTAAACAGATTGTGAAAAAGTGCTGTATATATCAAACGAAACGTCTGTGCGTGCCAAAAGCAGAAAATTAAGAAAGGGCCGTACATGGCGGGAGTAGTTTTGTTGGTATCTCCAGGTGTGGATGACGCTGCTGATACAATTGTTGTTCAGTTAATGATACGCGGCTCCAGTAGCATTTTCTATAATTTCATTAAGTTCACACGACCTTTTTCGGCCTGATGTTGCTTCTATACAGCATAGCTTTGATACATTTGGTAGTGGTCTAATATAAAGGCCGACGTCGGTCGTGTGAACTTTACAAAGTTCTAAGAAAAAAAAATGGCACAGCGTTTCTTTAAGAAGTTCTTACTTCGTCACGGCAACAAAGATCCATATTTCAGGTGAAATTATTAGTAGTATGGGCCTACAAAGTGCTATATATGCAGCATGTAAGGGGACACCATTCACGAAAAGAGATTAATTCGTATGTTTCCAGCATTTAGACGTATCCTGTTAACATCTGCCTGTTTAGTATTAGGAGTGAGCAAGTAATCGCATACCGGATGTTACAAGTCAGTGGTTAAATCGCAATTTCACAACAGCTGTACAGTATCTGGCTGCAATTTGTCACAACTAGAAGACACAAGCAGCTACTAATAGTAGTATTTAAGCTTTAGACCATTAAACTGCTATGAATGGTATGGGTGTATAGCCTACCTAGGAGAGAAGAAATGAACGAAAAACCTAGTTTTCTCTGAGAGAAATTTGTTACCTGGCAGCGGCACTACTGCCCAGCTAGAGTGAGTTGTTGGTCGTATAGTGTAGTCTGAGAGTTAAGATACGTTTGAAGGGTCATAATCGGTTGAAAGTTGAAGTCAACGAATCTGAATGCCAAATAGACTGTGGTAACAGAATGACGTTTATCATAAAAACTAAAAGTGAAAGGTAAATTCAGGAAAGGTATAGCAGATAATGGACAAGGTTCCGTTGAGTACTTTGATACCTTGTGCACATAGGCCTACATCGTACACAAAAATACTAGGGGGGGGGGGGGGGAGCGACCTCCAGTTGAAAGTTACAAATATTACCAAATGTTTAACAGTAGTGTATTCACACGTTGGAGATTTTTCAACACTCAAATATACAGGTACCTTTAGGTAATGCATGTAGACTATTACAATTTCAACATTTAACTGGAAGATAGATACTTTAAACTTGATAATATTCAACCTTACAACACACAACTAAGTCGTTGATAAAGACTACATCGCGCAAAATGTAAGTGGGTGGGGCTGATTTAATAGTAGTATGGGCTTTTCATTATTCACTGTGTACTTCATTTATCATGCTTTTCAAATGTAATGTCTTCAGTGAAACGCTGTTTGCAAGCATTACAGGCGAGAAATTGTCACTTCAGTTGCACTGACACAATTCTCCTGGCCAGATACAAAAGTTACTAATTATACTTGCCAGTATGCTAGCTGCTATTGTGGCTAATCACAGAAAAGCATCTACGTAGATTAATCGCAGCAATCTCATTTTAATACCGCGGAAGTTTACAAGTTGTGAATTCGTAAACTGCGATTAACCATTAAAAGTAGCAAATTCGCAGTTGCGAAAAGGGGCAAGAAATCAGATAGCAGAAAGTAAGTTTGCCTGTATGTAGCTACAACATAACATCCTCTCATTATCTGCTTTAAACTTCACAAGGAGAGAGACTGCCAACATCTACTGACCGTGCACGACCCTTTGTAAGGTTTAGCCCTGTGTATCTCTAAACATTCACCAGAAACACCGTTAAACGTATCTTTCGTTTTCACAAGGCGAAGCAACTACTTGTAGACACTTAACGTGGCCTGTACTTGAAGCATACCTCGATGTTTTACATGTCACCAATGTGCGGTCATATTTATCCGTGTGCTGACAGTTTATTAATCCATACAGAACAATTTGACTTAGCGACAGTTGTAAGACTCTAGACTCATACGGGAGGACGAAGAGTCAGATCCACGTCCAGCCAGTCAAATTTAGACTTTGCCTTAAATCGCTTCTGATCCGTGCCAGATTCTTTGTTCCTTTTCCAATCCTCACTTGTGCGCCGTTTCGACGTCTTCATCCGGACGTCACAATTCCAATCTTCCTTTCCACTGCCTATCTTCATGAATCTTTAATTCTTGTGTGAAACTGAAATTAGGGGAGACGTTCTGGCAAGATGTAGTGGGGACATCGTGAGCTAGCTGTCACTAATAGAATTACCTCCAGAGGTAAATGGCCAGTACAGAGTCCGTCTGGTACGCGATTTGTATATCATAACGTTTTCAAGCGCTTTGATGCCGAGAACGAACACGGCAACGCAACTGTCAGAACTCCTACGGTATTTTATTAAAGGGATAGTAGGTAAAACATGGTAGGGAAGAGTGTTGTACTTAAGAAAACAAGTTTTGGTTGGTACTGGAGCCTAGTCCAGTGGTCGTCAAACGGCAAATCGCGAGCCGCATGTGGCTCGAATCAAATATTCGTCCTGCCAGCTGTTCTCAGCTGTGTGTTTTTATTTATATAAAGGCGGCTTCAAGCGTAACTGTGTGCCTGAAAGCACGCTTACACAAGCGTGCTTGCCCAAGCATGCATCAACTTGGGTAGGAGAAATCTGCGCAAGCATCAGGAATGTCCAAGCAGCTTCACGCTTGATCGAACTCCGATTGCGCATGCGTGCTCGCGCTCGAGCTTGTGCACGACGAATAGGGAGGCTTGTGCAAGTATTTCTCAGTAATGTGGTTTGATTTCATTTTCATTTGGTCCTGTTAAATTACATTCTGTACAAACGCTGTACTGTACTGCAAGTCACGTGAAAGAGTACAATATTACACAAAGGGAGAAGAAAAATCAACAGCCCTGTGAGATGGTTTCCATAGCGTATCTACCACGAATAGTTAATAGAGAATGTTTTCGTTTCTTTAATCACTCTTTTCTCTATATGTCAAGTTTTATTTTTTGTAACACAAGCAAAAAGGTTGCCAAAGACAGTATTGTCGTCGACCTCGACATTTTCTGCTAATCTAATCATTGCATTCTAATGCATGTACAGGTGTCCTTGAGTCGCGTCTAGGCGGCTTGAATTAGTGCATGTTTGCTCAAGAACTCTTGAGCAAGTGTACTTGTACAGCTAGCAGTTACATGCCTTAATATGCATCTAGTAACTAACAGCCAAATCCAAAAAATTTCAACTAACCTTGAGAACTTAAGGTTCGTGAAAGTAGTGTAATTCGCTGCCTACATCAGGGGTACAGGAGTAAGTAGCGTGGTCACTGCAGGGTTAAAAGATGGGAGGGAGAATGTTTTATTATTCGTTCTCCAGTGCCGACAATTACAGGCGTACACGATTTGTACCAATTACCTGCTACGGTATAAATTTCAAACGGGAGTAATGTGGATTCCTGAATGCGCTTTAAACCGGGTTTTCACGGTCATGAATTTCTTATACGTCAATCCCCGCAATACCACGCTTAAATGCACGTTAGCGTTTCCACATGCTGTAGTCGGAAATGCTACTTACGCGACTTCCAGGATGGCGACAAGTGAAATCATTCGTACGGGAGTTTGGCAGATTTTTGCCAAACAGCTTCATCTGCCGAGGACGTCGTTTCATTCGAAAACCCATTTTGAAATCTTTTTGAGCCATATTTCTGACTGTCTAAAAGTGTAATACGCTTATGTAAGACGACGTTCCACCTCGCATTAAATTAAAAGTAACAATGAAATATCTGGCAACTGGAGCGACTGCAATACATGTATTGCATTTCGAAGATTACTGTTTTTAAATTTTTGTTATCCACCGTTCACTGAAGGTAAATTGGAATGTAAGCTTTCTATCTCAGCGCTCCAGTTGTGTTTATTTTCAGGATTAGTCAAGGTTCTGACAGATCACTGGTGTTGTAAATGCCTGTTTACCGGTCGGTACTTAAATTGGTAACCAAATTTTATACTACTGTACAGAAGTCATTCCTTAATTATAACGCCAATACGAACACTGTTATAAGTCTACATACAATTTCAAAAGGGGTGAAGAGTAGATTTAAATCACTGAAGTCAGTTTTACGTTTCGCCGTGATATTTACACTTAATGACAAGCAAAAATTATCATACTGAAATAAAAAAAAATACATTAACAGTATCGACTGTTCTGCAGTGCACTAGTACAAGGTCATACTCTATTAATATACTTTTTAATTCATTTCGTCGCTTCAAAGGACATTGTTTACAAATAAGTAACCGTAGTGTTGCTGAATGCTAAAGAGTTGTCCCTGTCGCATTAAGAAGGTCTGCCACTTAATAAAGTATTCATTTACGAAGTTACAGACTAACGCTGTTATTCTGGCATGACGCCAACTCTTCAACTAAACACGCGATTCTACAACCGGAGTACAATGAGAGCAGATCCACCTATCGGTAGTTGCTGAGGCACATACACGATGATGGGGAAAGGGACATCATTCAAGAGAGAACAGCTTTCAATTTCCGTTGACGCGTAGACGCCCGTACACACGCAACAATTTATTGGCAGACCGACCAACTTCGTGGCAGCCTTCCCACGTCCCGACTAACTGCACTCAGCTATTTCAGAGCCGATTAAATAAAATATTCGCTCTACGGGATCCCTCTTGGTTTTACGCAGGAAAAGGGGGTTTACCTTGGCTGTTTTAGAGGTAACATTGTCAAGCAGCAGAGAAAGCTGCAGGCGAAGAGGTGACTAATGCAGGGAAAGAATTTCACTCACATTCTGCTAGTTAGGCGGCTGGGATCCGACGGTTTTGCAATTATCCACAAATGGAAAATCTTGCGTTTCGGAGTTACTGAAGATCATCAAACCATACTTAAAAAGAAAAGATAGTCATGAGAGGGATGATAGTTACGAGATACTGTTAGCAGCATTATGATTTCTAGCCACCGTCAGTAAAGGCCTCAAATTGTGCTGCTGTAACCCACAATTATCAACTAAAATGATTTCTGAAACATGCAACGTGATTTGTAGCTGACTTAGGAAATAAATCACGGTAGAGCAAAGTAAATAAAATACAACAGCAAATACATAAGAAACGAAGTATGTAGCCACTGTTAGTACTGTGGGGAAAAAATCCACAATTTACTTATACCAGAGGCGTTGGATATCGATTGGATGTCCTTGACACACATAACAATGAACCAAGTATATTTTGTCAACTAACGTCCATTTAATGTCGATATTTCGGTTTTTAAATTTAATTTCCGATAAGTATCGGTAATAAAACATGAAAACAGACGGTCAACGGACTTTTATTCTCACTGTGCCACCAGAAACCATTACGGATTCGTTACAAAACGAAAAAGTGCTTCGTTACAAAACGAAAAAGTGCTTCGTTTCTTTCACCTATATTGCTATACTCTTCGCACAACGTTTCCACAGACATCTGCAGTTTTTAAATGTCTCCATGAACTGTCTTGAAAGTTTCGTCCTTCTCGCAACCTGTCAGGTAAACTAGAACAGCATTTAAACCCGCGCGCAGTGGCAAAAGTAGTAGTTTTGTCGGGTTGTTGGCATGACAGCGTTTAACACGCTGCAATATGTTGGATTGAAATAAGAAATTCATGCCTCTGGAAACCCGGCTTTAATGATATTCAGTCTGACGGTACTGACTCTAGTAGCAATCTTTGTGCTGCTCATTGTGTTGCATTAAAACAGGTTTTATTTAATTTGTCATTTATACAAATAAACACCGCTCTTGAAGACGGCCGCCTCTATAATGGCCTTTCACGAATCGTTACTTCCGCGTTAAATCCACTAATCCGTACTTTACGCACACATTAGCAGGTTAGTACAAGCTGATGTAAGATGTAAGTAAGGCTCAAGATGCTCTGCAGTCGCGTCCTCATAACACCCTGAAAACGCATTCCAGTTGGAAACACTTTCCTTCAGCGTTTCACATCTGCTTCCGACTTTCTTGTCTCTATTTCCGTTAACATTGGCAGCAAACATTTCTTAGTGTATTCGCATTGTGTACAACGCTATTTGTTGTTGTTTTCGTAATGTCTGTTGTCATGCCCAGTGACGAGGAAGTACTGCTTCGTTATTGATACTCGAAGTTTCAAGCAAACAAAACGAAAGGCGTCATCGTTTTTTTCTTATTTATCGTGACTTTTGGTCTAAAAATCATAAGCAGATGGTTGCGTTTATCCAAGAATTGCGTGATTGGTTTTACAACTACGATATTAACATACTTTGATCAATGAGAGTTTGTATAGTAGATCGTAATGGATTACGCATGGGGGTAAAAAAAGGGAGGGGCCACTACGGACTTAAGCTGTATGTTTTGAAGTTAGTGTCCGCCATTTTAAGTAGCCCAAAACACGAGCAGACAACTGTTTACGAGTGCTTGTTTTTCATTATGTCTGTCTTGTGTGTGCAATAACTGTTTCAAATGCTAAGAATTGTAGAGTGTACATAGTGCCAGGAAGGCAATTTCTAACGTTTTTTCCGTTCTTGAATGCGTATTTTCTGTAGTAATAATCAAACACAGAAGTCATGGGAAGTGTCACTGCGGTGAACCTAATGGTATAGGTGAGATGGCAGACATCGGTTTGAAATTTGTGACGTAATGCCACCTCCCGTTTTTACCTCCATGGCATTAGGTGTATGAAATCGATTAGCTCGTTTGTGTAGTATTTCATACAGTAGTTGTCGGTGAGCGTAACCACACTACTGGTACAGGAGAAATGGTGGGAATAACATTTGGGGACTAAAAATGGAAGACAAGTCTAGTTTCCGTAATTTTACTCGTATATCATGTAACGATTTTGAATTTCAGGCAAATATGATAGCACCATTTCTTAAAAATGAGAGAAATTTCAGAAACTCGGTTACAACCATAAATGTTAGTCTTAAATTTTGGTGGTGGGAGATTCATTCCAGAGTATTAGCACCCCGTCACCCTGGTCCATCGATACCTCTACAGTTTTCTGCCTCGTCCACACAATTTTTTTCCCAGAAAACTTAATACAGCAAGAGAAAACCATAAAACAGATGGCAAATGAGACATGCAAACATACACTAGCGCTATGAAGCAGCGACGTGTTAGATGACCTGACATTTGTTTCCCTTGATCTGCATTGACATTGCTATGGTAGATGTTACTGTGTTTCGAAGTATGCTGCCAAACGGTGTCCACATCAAGTGGCTGGAAACATGTTCAAAGTTCAGAGTGTGTGTGTGTGTGGGGGGGGGGGGGGGGGGTAGGGTGTTGGGAGGGGGTAGGGGGGGGGGAGGGGAAGGGGGGGGGCGGCGGCGGCTTAATATGGCCACTTCCACCCTCTTCCTCACCCAGGACGTCCCTGAACCGAGTGACCTCATTGTTGGCAACAAGCTGAAAATTTGGTGCCAGTGTTTGCTGTTTACAAAGACTACCAACTTTTAGCTAACATTGTGGTAAAAGTTCTAAGTACAGTAATATTATAGAGATCATCAATATCAATAATAATAAATCTCACAGTAGAACACGAACCTTTTTAATGTATTTCAGGAAAGACCTTTGGTGCCATGTTTTATTTACACCATTTGACATTGTTCGAACAAGAGGGAAACGTGCATGTGCGTTTGTCAGCTGTCATGCACTGCTTTTGTAATTGGTGTGTAGCACACTGTGGAGAGAGAGGTAGAGAGAGCTAATTGCTGTTAGAAAGAAGCTAAAACAATTATTTCAGAATTTTTATAGGCAAAATTTGAAATGTTTTAATTTCATATTTTGAACACTATAGAGAGAACAAGTTATAGTAATTTATTCATTTTTGGTTATTGTGTTCCCAATGCTTTGCTGCATTTTACACTGAAAAGGGTAAAAATGGCGTTTTCTTTACAGGGCTCCTGTTGGTAGTGGCAGGAGGGTGCATAGGGCAAGTCAGACAATGTGGATTGTCACAGCAGCATGAGCTAGAGGGCAAGGAAATCGCTGCAGGACCAACATAGGGTCAGATAGGGGTACTGTGGAGATTGGAAGGGCGATGAAAAGCTATTCTATGTGTGGTGGGCAATGTCATAGAGAATGGACCTAATCTCAGGGCGTGATTTTAGGAAGTCATAGCCTTGTCGAAGTACATGATTAATGTATTCAAGACCAGCATAATACTGAGTAGTAAGAAGTATACTCCTAAATTATTTTCTGGAGGGATCAGCAGTACCAGGATTGGATGTGATGGCCAGGGACTCTGCTTTTACACTAGGCTGGCAAGGATAATTACATTCCTTGAAGACTTAAGTGAGAATGGAGGTACATTGCTGTAAAGAGTCTGCATCTGAACAGATACATTTGTCTTAAATGCCAAAGCTGAGTGGAAGGCAGCATTTGTTGTGAAAAGGATGGCAACTGTCAAAATGGAAGTACTTTTTATTAGGTTTAATTGGAGAATGTATTTAGAGATTCCAAGAATTTTAACAAGTCAGCCTCACCCTGAGACCATATGGCAAAGATGTCATCTTCTAACCAAATCAGGTGCCCGGGGCTTATGGAGCCCAAGAAAAGTCCCTCTGAGAGACCCATGAAAAGGTTGGCCTAGGAAGGAACTATTTTGCTCCCTATGTCCATGCCCCAGATCTGTTCGTAGGTCAGCCCCTCAAAGGTAAAGTAGTTGCTGGTAAGTACAAAATTAAGATGATCAGGAAGGAAGTCATCTTGGAATTGGGTGTGTGCTGATTGAGAAGTCATACAGCAGTAGACAGACTATGTACATGGGGGATGTTGGTACAGGAGGAGGTGGCATCAATGGTGACAAACAAGTTGTGAGGTGTGAGTGGAATGGGAACAGATTTCAGATGCTCTAGGAAATGGTTGATGTCCTTAACATAGGTCAGAAGACTCTATTCCATGGGTTGTTGATCAACTAAGGCAGATATATTTTTGGTGAGTGCTTTGAAGCTAGGAGCTATGGGGTGGCCAGGGTGGGTTTGTAGATCTTAAGAAGGTAAAAGGTGAGGGTGCTCCATTTGGGTGGTGTACAAAGTTCTTCGGATTGAGGTGTTAGTCCTTCAACAGTTCCAACCATGTCCCTAGCTTTATCTACCAATATTACCTTAAAATCATTCCTTACAAGCCTTCCAAGAATTCCTAACATCTACATCTAGACTCGGCAAACCACTGTGAGGTGCATGGCAAGGGTACATCCCATGGTACTAGTTATTAGGGTTTCTTCCCATTCAATTCACATATGGAGTGCTGGAAGAAAAATTGTTTCAGTGCTGCTGTGCATGCAGTAATTATTCTAGTGTTACCCTCTTGATCACTGTGTGAGCAATACATACTGTAACCATTCATGCCGCCATTCTGTGCATATGTTCAATATCCACTGTTAGTTCTATCTGGTACAGGTCCCACGATATTGAGCAATATTCTAGGATGGGTCATAAGAGTGATTTGTAAGCAAACTCTTTAGTAGACTAGTTGCACTTCCTCAATATCCTACCAATAAACCAGCCTACCACCTGCTTCACCTGTGATTGAACCTATATGACAATTCCATTTCATATTCTTACAAAGTACTATACCCAGGTATTTGTATGAGTTGGCTTATTCCAACAGTGCCTCATTGATATTGTAGTCAGTCTCATTTTGTGAAGTGCAAAATTTTGTGTGTCTGAACATTTGGAGCCATTTTCCAATACCTGCACAATATTGAAATCTTATCAATATCTGACTGAATATTAATGCAGATTCTCTCAAATTGTACTTCATTATTAGATAATTGCATCAACACCTTTCCCTGGGGCACATGTGGAAAAAAAGTTACTGCTACATCTGATGACGACTCCATCCAAGATAACATGCTGCTTCCTCCCTATTAAAAAGTCTGCAATCCTGTCACAAATTACACTTGATATCCCATATTATTGTACTTTTGACAATAAGTGTAGGTGTGGTGCTGAGTCAAAAGATTTTTGGAAATAAAAGAAACACTCTCCACAGCTTTCAGTATGTCATGTGAGAAACATGAGAGTTGGGTTTCACATGATCAAAGTTTTGGCATTGAGGAGGTTGTTCTGTTCAAGATACCTCATTAGGTTCTAAGATTCTAAAACATATTGATGTCAAGGCTAATCTATGGTAAGTTTTGTGGATCACTTCTACTGCCCTTCTTGAAGGGGGTGTGACCTGTGATTTTTCCAAGAACTGCGTGTGGTTTTTTGTTTTCAGGATCTATGGTAGATTATAATTAGAAGAGGCAGTAACTCAACAGCAAATTCAGTATAGAATCTGACAGGGATTCCATTAGGGCCTGGAGCTTTGTTCAACTTTAATAGTTTTAACTGTTTCTCAACTCCAATGACAGTAATTCTTACTTCAGTCATCTTTTCAGTGGTACAAGGATTAAATTGGGGCTATTCTCCAGGGTTTTCATTTTTAAAGGAGTATTTGAAAATGGAGTTACACATTTCAGCTTTTGTTTTGCCACCCTCAATTTCAGTTCCAGTCTCATTTGCTGAGGACTTAACACTAATTTTGATTTGACTAACAATCTTTACATAGGATCAGAATTTCTTTGGATTTTGTGAAATGTCATTTGACAGTATTCTGCTATGGTAGTGATTGAAGGTGTTATGCATTGCTCTCTTGACAGCAAAATGTTTCATTCAGCATCTATCTATAGTCCAGAGTGAGATTTTCACTCTGCAGCAGTGTGTGCACTGATGTGAAGCTTCCTGGCCGATTAAAACTGTGTGCCAGACTGAGACTCAAACTCGGTGCCTTTGCCTTTTGGGGGCAAGTGCTCTACCATCTGAGCCACCCAAGCATGACCAAGGTAGGAGACGAGGTACTGACAGAAGTAAAGCTGTGAAGACAGTTTGTGAGTCGTGCTTGGGTAGCTCAGATGGTAGAACACTTGCCTGTGAAGGCAAAGGTCCCAAGTTCGAGTCTAGGTCTGGCACACAGCTTTAATCTGCCAGGAAGTTTAATGTATCTGTTGTCTTACTTTAGAGGGACTGTATACCATGGAGGTTCCCTCCCATTATAAACTGTTCTTCTGGGTCCATATATATCCAGTGCATGGCCAAACATTCTTTTAAACTTAAGCCAGAGTTCCTCTACATGATTCTGGCCTGTGTAGGAAGTTTAAAGTTCCTCATTGAGATAAGGCATTGTTGCCATTTTATCTAGTTTACTCAACATATCTTTCTGCTTGTTTTAGTTCTCCTTTGTACTTTGGTAATGACACCCAGCATTACTTCAAAAACCTTCCACAGGTCCCTAAAACACGACTAAAACCTGTCCCCTGCAGAACTCCAACCTCTTCGTTTTGTAAAAATTGATGAATCCATACTCCCAGCAGACAAGCAATCTATTACTGCAATACTTGACTGATGGGAGAATATAAGTGAGGGTCTGTGCTGGTTGGTTGACACAATCATGTGCAGCATCTGCTGTTAAGATCCCACTGTGATAAAAACTGAGCTATAATCCTCCCTTCAAATTTCAGGCTCCTCACAAGGACAAACATTCAATCCATAAAACTTCTTACCCCATACAAACCATGCATGCACCCCCACCTTCTACCTACTTCCTAAGATCCACAATGGCAATCATCCTGGCCATTTAGTGCCTTAATTTACTGTTTCACTTGTGTTCTCTACACCTTACAGGTAATAAATGTATGGTCCCCACTATTGGGTTTGATCTGCCACCACTTTTTGAAATTTTTCATAAGTGTGGATCATGCAGGGAAAGTCTCCTAATGTGGTGTCTGTGCCATCTTCGTACCTTTCCAATAATGTAGTATACCCTAAACACAGTATGGTAGCCATCACATTGTGGAGAGAGGGCTGCTTGTCAAGTATCTGCATGATTGTAGCCATCTGACCTGGCCATGCAGGGATCACACTGTTGGTGCCTGTGCTGACACCTCCCTATGTATGCCAAGGATTATGTGCCCATAATCACTGGGGCATAGGGACTCTGAGCAATGGATTACGGGCCAGGTGGCCGTTGCTGAAGCTATGTGGCACCCACAGCAAAGCCCCTGTTTGAAGTGGGTGGCACCCTGGCAGATGACTCACATACGAAGTGGATGAATCTTTCCCCCACGAGTAGTCATATGGCCACAGGAGTCTCTTTAAAAGGGAAGAACTTGGCCAGTGCAGAGAGATGTGACCAGAAGACACTTCCTTTACTGGCTATGCTGTGGAAGGAACATTAGGCTAAGTAACAAGCAGAAAAACAGCCCCCTCCCCCTCCACTACCTGTTTTGTACAAAGACACATGGAGATTCTTTTTTGGCCTCCACTTTAAGATACCATAGAGGGCAAGTCTTTCGGAGTTGTAACCATCTTTGAATTGAAGAGACGATCAGTTTTGATTAAAGCTGCATTCCCTGCACAGTCAAATGTGTTGCTTGCTTGTTTGTTTGCGACAAGCTGGGTAACATTACAGTGACTATAACTCCCCAGAAGTCTAAACATGGTTCAAGGCATCATTTTCCATCATGACGACATCTTGCAGTCTGATAACAAGCTACATGCCAGCTTGTAATAACAGGGTGTACACTTTGTCCATGTCCATAGGGTGCCAAAGAACAATGGGATTGCTTCTCAGCCTTTATATTGGGCTTTGAGGACACTTCATTGCCCTCCAGTGTTGCTTCAAATGTATGGCATTCTGGCACATGTTTTTGTGTTCCGATGCCAGCCCAGTCTGTAGGGATTTTGGATGATTGTTCGTCATGAACATTCTTTGTGCTTCCTTCTGCCCATCTGTCAACTGTGGAGAGCACCATTCTCCCTGCTCAACAGACTGTGCTGTCTTTCAGAGAGAAAGCCCTTCCAGTTATATATGAGGGTCACTCCAAAAGAAATCCATCTTTTATTCTGCATGTTTGAAAGTTTTACAGTGTGTACATACATCCTTTAGGAACAATAATTTCATTTCTCCACATAATTTTCATCCCTCTCAACTGCCTTACACCATCTTGGAACCAGCACCTGTATACCCACACTGTAAAATTCTGGACCAACCTGTTGGAGCCACTGTTTGGCAGCATGCACAAGGGAGTCATCATCTTTAAACCTTGTTCCACAAAGATAGTCTTTCAGTTTCCCAAAGAAATGAGTCACATGGAGCCAGGTCAGGAATGTAAGGTGGGTGTTTGTGTTGTCCATACAAGTTTTGTGATCACTTCATGGTTTTTTGACTGATACATGGCTGTGCATTGTCATGCAACAGCAAAACATCCTGCTTTTGCCGATGTGGTTGAACATGACTCAGTCGAGCTTGAAGTTTCTTCAGTGTCATCACATAAACATCAGAATTTATGGTGGTTCCACTTGGCATGATGTCAACAAGCAAGAATCCTTTGGAATAGAAAAACACCCTAGCCACAACTTTTCCAGCAGAAGGTGTGGTTTTGAATTTCTTTTCTTTGGTGACTTGCGTGGTGCCACTCCATTGATTGCCTATTCGTCTCTGGTGAAAAATGGAGCCATGTTTCATCACCTGTCACAATTCTTCCAAGAAACTCATCTCCACATTCTCGTACTGTTCCAAAAGTTCGGTGCATACCGTATTTCTTGTTTCTTTGTGAGCCACTGCCAACATCCTGGGAACCCACCTGGCACAAACCTTTTTTAATGCCAACACTTTCATTATTCTGCAAACACTTCCTTCCCCCATCCCAACATAGCATGACAATTCATTCATTGCGATTCATCTGTCAGCAGTCACCAATTCATTAACTATCTGCACATTGTCTGGAGTGTGTGCAATACGAGGCCTGCTGCTGCGAGAACAATCCTCAATATTGCCGTGCATGCTTTCCTCACGTAACATGCTTGCCCACCAACTAACTGTACTGCGATCGACAGCAGCATCTCCATACACCTTTTCCAACCTCTTGTGAATGTTTCCCACTGTCTCGTTTTCACATCACAGGAATTCTATGACAGTACATTGCTTCTGACAAATGTCAAGTGTAGCAGCCATCTTGAAGACATGCTGTGATGGCACCACTCATAGGAACAGGTTGAACTAAGTCTGAAAACAGGAGGGAAGGATGTATTTACATACTGTAAAACTTTCACACATGCAGAATGAAAACTGTATTTTACAAAAATAGTGCGGACTTCTTTTGGAGTGACCTTTGTAAATACTCTAAATGAAAGAAACAAAAAGTCTTCCAAAATAAAGAAATTTCCAGTGGCCTTCTTGCCACAGGATCCCACATGTTGTGTTTCTGTGGGTGCGACAGTGATCCTGGTGGCCCTTAGGCTCCAGATTATATCACACAACATTTCTCAGAACCTATATCTCTTGATATCATACACCCTCAACCAGGTGGCACTGGGACATAACCTGCCTCCTTGGTCCCTTTACACTCTCATAGTATACAGACATGATTCTCCAGTGTAATTGTAGTGGTTCCTTCCACCACCTGGCTGAGCTATGACATCTCTTAAGCTCCTCTGCTGCTTGCTGCTTTGCTCTTTGTGGCTACCATGGATATTTCAAGAATTGTGCTGATTATGATAGGGTGTGAGGTGTTCATGCATATGATCTGAATGTTCTGAATCCTGTATGTTGAGGACTTGTCCCTCTTGGTGAAACATTGAAGGCTGTGACTGTTGAAGTAAGGCATCTCAGGATTTTACCATCTGTGATGTTTATCTTCCTCGTGAAGGTGAAATTCCTCAACATATTGTCTGCATTGGTTTTTCAGCTCCCTCTACCTTTCCTAATCATCTGCAAGTCCAATGCTCTCATCCCTTTGTGGGGTTGAACCATAATAACTGACCGCAGTAAAGACATTGAAAACATACTGACAGATCTCGATCTCTCTCATGAATACTGGTGCCTCAACTCACTTCAGTGTGATATGTGGAACTTACTTGGCCATTGATATATCTGTTTACAACCCTGGTCTTCTCCCATCCACTGGAGGATCCACAATAATCTGTGTGGTAACAACCACTTTCCAATCTTACTGTCCCTCCCTCAGCATCACTCCCCTGGGTGCCTGCCTATCCATTGTTTTTCTGAGCTCCCCACTAAATGGAAGCATTGAGAAAGCTGCCCAGAATGCAACAGCAGTCATTTTATAGCCAGTTGACTTAATCCCCTATTCTTCAGGAATCCCCCTCCTACACACACCCCTTGTCAGAAGGCAGTAAGTAGGTGGACCTTAGAAATCACCAAGGCCATTAGAGATTGCTGCTGGGATCCATTGAAAGAGTGCCTTATTGCCTTTAATCTTTTCAGACTTGAATTTTTCCTGAAGAAAGGAAAACTTTCCTTTGTGGTAATCCTCTTAGGTGGTTTAATGATTTTAGATGCAGGATGTATACAAGAATCTGTACCCATTTTCAAAACATAGTTTGAACACTTTACTTCATTTTATGGACTAAAATAACTAACTACAGGTATTCTCTATTGTAGTAAATAGTAAAATGATCATTTGGTAATTATCATGCAAAATAACAATATTCATTTGTACAGTGGAATATAGTGAAACAACCACATTCATGTCTTCCGGTGGTCAGGAGCTGCTGTGCACTGCAACATCAACTTGCTGAAATTTTCATAGTGATGCCCCTACAGTTGGCAGTATCTGGACATGATGGACACTGTAGCCAAATAATTTACTGTGCATTATGCTCAGGCCTCTGCATCTGAGAACTACCAATCTGCCTTTCTTGTCCTTAAATGGTGGATGGAACAACTGCTCTTATCTTTCACTATGTGCCATTTGGAGCCTTATAATGCTTCATTCACTGAGTGGCAATTCAGTGCCCTAGTCATTTGCCATGGTACAGCCCCAGGGACACACCACAGCCAAATGCTCAAACATTTGCCAGTGGATTGTAGTATCATCACCTTACCTTCATCAGCCATATCCAAAGAGGGAGAGTTCCCATCTAAATGGTGAGAAAGGGGTATCATCTCAGTACTGAAACCAGGTAAGCATCTGCTAGAGATGAACACATATCATTCAATTAGTCTCACTTTGTTCTCTGTAAGTTGTTCAAATGCTTGCTGAGCCAGTGGCTGTTTTGGCTTCTTGAGTCTCAGGGCCTTTGGGTTCTGTCTCAGGGAGGTTTTCACCAAGGCCATTCCTCTGCTGATAATTTGGTTTGCCTGGAGTCTGCCATCCAGACAGCGGACAGCTTTTGACCAACGTCAACAACTTATCGCTGTCTCCCTTGACATACAAAAAAGCTTAAAACAATTATAAGTTTAATAATTAACAGCCTCAGTTGCACCATTTGCCTAGAATTTACCTAGGTTACAGTTGGAATAACCCAAATTTCTTCAGAATAACAGTAACTGCCATCTTTCCATAGTGGACATCGTCAACCTAACACTACAAATCCATAAATTATTTGTAGTGTTAGCTTGAAGATGTCCACTATGGAAAGACGGTAGTTACTGTTGTTCTGAAGAAGGTTGGGTTATCCCAACTGAAACCTTGGTAAATTCTAGGCAAACAGTGGAACTGAGGCTGTTAATAATTAAAATTAAAATTGATATTTACAGTTGCTGACAGGGCTGCAAAATATTGAAGACACTTAAAACATCACATGGCAGCACCACACCCTGTGGTCTCTGGGCCCACTTCAGATTTCTGTCCAGACCTTCTTGTCATACCATACTTCCTGCATTTGAGTTCATGCTTCACACAGTACCCCCCCCCCCCCCCAATATCCAGGAGAATGGTATCCTGTAGAGCTCTGTATTTTTACTAGTGGCAATCAACAGTCTAGCAGCAGCTGTGGATCTTCAGTATCACCTTACTTATATGCTAAAAATTTTTGCTTTTACTATTTTCGTCTAGTGTGGATGGTGCTGAATGCCAATTGCTGGATGCTGTTCAAAAGGTGCAATTGTTACACTCTCATGGCTTTGTTTCCTGCCCCCAAGAGCCCCCTGCGGGTTTGGGGGTTAGAATAGGCCCGCAGTATTCCTGCCTGTCGTAAGAGGCGACGAAAAGTAGTCTAACTTTTCGGCCTTATATGATGGTCCCCTGTTGGGTTTGATCTCCGTCTCTAAAAATTTTCTGAAGAGCGAGCCGATTGGGGAAGGGCGCCTCACTAGGTGCATTGTGTCCATCTTGCGATCAGACCTTTCGTCAGCTTATGCACTGTTGAACTGCAGTCCTGTCCACTCTCCATCTCTTGGGCATGACTTTTTCTGCGTGCAGATAACATCTTGCACTGTGCAGTGCCTCTTTCTGCACCGACGGCGACCATGGACCACATGTTACCTAACATCCAGCACGGTAGCCAGTCCGTTGTGGTGGGGCTGCCATGTACCCTGCTGGTTGTAGCCCCCTGACAACACAGGGATCGCTCTACTGATGCCTGCGCCGTTAACTCCCCACGTATGCCAAGGAGTAGATGCCTATCCTCCTGGGGTATCGGGACTCCCGGCAACGGCCATCCTGCCAGGTGGCTCTTGCCGTGGCTGGGTGGCACCCGTGGGGAGGGCCCTTGGTCGGAGTAGGTGGCATCAGGGCAGATGACCGCAATGAAGCGTAGTACATCATCTCTCGCTGGTGGCCAGCCGCCAGAAGTCTCTAAGCGTTCTCGGGCTCAGTTTAATGCTCAGAAGTACGATCCGAAAACGTTCCCCTCCCTGGCCACACTGTGGGAGGAACGTAAGTCTCAGGATGGCAGTAGCAGTTATTCGCCCCGCTTCTTAGTTTGTACGAGGGCTGAGGGGGAGTCTTTTCTCTCCACAAAGCCTCAGTTCTTCGTCGAGCATTTAGAGGACAAGTTTGGGGAGGTGGAGGGCTTGTCAAAAATGCGCTCTGGGTCAGTCCTGATACAAACGGCATCCTCTGCCCAGTCACGATGGTTATTCGCTTGTGACAAGTTGGGGGATGTTGCCGTTACGATCACACCCCATAAGAGTTTAAATATGGTCCAGGGAGTTATTTACCATAGGGATCTTCTTTTGCAGTCTGATGAAGAGCTGCGCGCCAATTTAGAGCGCTGGGGTGTACATTTCGTCCGGCGCGTTCATCGGGGTCCGAAGGAAAATCAGATTGGTACCGGTGCCTTCATCTTGGCCTTCGAAGGGGATACATTACCGGAAAACGTCAAGGTGATGGTCTACCGATGTGACGTTAAGCCCTATATCCCTCCCCCGATGTGGTGCTTTAAGTGCTGGAAGTTCGGCCATATGTCTTCTCGCTGCACTTCCAGCCTCACATGTCGAGATTGCGGACGCCCATCGCATCCCAATACTCCATGTGCCCCGCCTCCCATCTGTGTCAACTGCGGGGAGCACCATTCACCTTGCTAGCCAGACGGCCGAATTTTCCAGAAAGAGCGTAAAATCATGGAATACAAGACCCTGGACCGACTAACCTATACTGAGGCCAAGAGGAAATACGACCGACTCCATCCTGTGAGAATGACATCTTCCTACGCTGCTGCTACAACACCTGTGCTAGCCCCGTCTGTTTCTCCAATTGTGGATGGATCGACGAGTAGTAAAACTCCTCCTGCCCCCTCGCCAGTGGGGGGCTCTACCCACCGGGTTGCTCCTGCGCCACCTACCTCAGGAGCAACACCATCCCACCCATCGGGGACGTCCGTCCCCACTTCTAAGCCGGAGAAGTGTCCAACTTCTTCGGCTTCTCACGCTTGCAAGGGGTCCCTTGGGTCCCTCCCTTCCCAGGTTTCTGCCAGCGAGAAGCCTGACGACCGACAATGGCGTAAGTGCCCGCAATCAGCTGGTCGTAGGGCTTCACGATCCTCCTCCGTCCCAGAGACTGAATCGGTGAAGCCCTCCCAGTCGGTGCGACCCAAAGAACGGCGTGAGAAACCCATGAAGAGCTCTCAGCCCAAGGAACTCGCGGTGGCAGCCATCCCACCGCAACCTTCCAGCTCTGCGTCTGAGGATGCGGTGGAGATTCTGGCGTCCGCTGAGGACCTCGATCTCGCCGGTCCATCAGACGCCATTGAAAGCACTATCACAGGTGCTAAATTGGAGGCAGCAGGTGACCCAGCGGTGTAATCTCCCTTCCCAGTCCCGTCAAGCCTTTCTCAGCTATGGACAACACCATCCTCCAGTGGAACTGCAGCGGTTTCTTCCACCATCTAGCTGAGCTCCGCCAACTTATCAGCCTTCACCCTTTCCTCTGCATTGCTCTGCAGGAAACTTGGTTTCCGGCAATGCGAACCCCCGCCCTCCATGGATATCGGGGTTATTATAAGAACCGGGCAGCTTATGAAAGGGTGTCTGGTGGCGTCTGCATGTATGTCCTGAACTCTCTTCAAAGCATGTCTGTACCTCTCCACACACCTTTAGAGGCTGTCGCTGTTCAGGTGTGGACGCCACAGGCTGTTACCGTCTGCAGTCTTTACCTTCCACCGGATGGTGATGCCGCGCAGCATGTCCTGGCTGCTCTGATAGCTCAGTTGCCTCCACCCTTCCTGTTACTGGGCGACTTTAACGCCCATAACCATCTGTGGGGTGGGTCAGTGGCAACAGGTCGAGGCGCCATCGTTAAGCATTTATTGGCGCAGCTCGATCTCTCGATCTTAAATGATGGTGCCTTCACACACTTCAGTGTGGCGCATGGCACATACTCTGCCATTGACCTTTCCATCTGTAGCCCTAGCCTCTTACCGTCTGTCCAATGGAGAGTGCATGACGACCTGTGTGGTAGTGACCACTTTCCGATCTTTCTGTCACTGCCACAGTGTCAGTCTTCTGGGCGCCCTGGAAGATGGGCTATGAATCAGGGTGACTGGGACTTGTTCTCCTCCACTGCCGCTATTGAGCCTCTCTCTAACGATGCCATTGATGCACTGGTTCAATCGGTCACCACCGGCATCGTTACTGCCGCCGAATCTGCCATTCCCCGTTCTTCTGGGTCCCTTCGGCGGCGGACTGTGCCTTGGAGGTCGCCTGAGATCGCTGAAGCGATTAAAGCTCGCCGGCGGGCGCTCCAGCGTCACAAGCGACATCCCTCAATCGACCACCTTATCGCCTTCAAACGGCTGCGTGCGAGATCCCGCTGCATTATCCGCCAACGCAAGCAGGAGTGCTGGGAGTGGTGTGTGTCCACCATTGGCCTCCATGTCACTCCATCGCAGGTCTGGGCCAAGATTCGCCGCCTCTATGGCTATCGGACCCCTGTCAGTGTCCCTGCGCTCTCACTGAATGGAGCAGTTTGTTCTGACTCCGACGTCATTGCAAACCGCTTGGCAGAGCACTTTGCTATGAATTCCGCTTCTGCCAACTACCCCTTGGGCTTCCGCTCCATTAAGCAGCGGATAGAACGTCGGAGTCTCTTTTCGCACTCACCATCCTGAATTGTACAATGTTCCATTCAGTGAGTGGGAATTTCGAAGTGCCCTCGCCGCTTGTCCTGATACCGCTCCTGGGCCAGATAGCATCCACTCTCAGACGCTGAAACATCTTTCAGTGGACTGCCAGCGACGCCTCCTCGATCTTTACAAGAGCATTTGGGTCGAGGGTGATTTTCCGTCACAATGGCGGGAAAGTCTTGTTGTCCCCATTCTGAAACCAGGGAAAAACCCTTTGGAGGTGGACAGCTACCGTCCCATTAGCCTCACCAACGTTCTTTGCAAGCTGCTTGAACGGATGGTGAGCCAGCGCTTGAATTGGGTACTGGAGTCTCAAGGCCTTCTTGCTCCGTCTCAGGGTGGGTTCCGTAAAGGTCGCTCTGCCGCCGACAATCTGGTGAGCCTGGAGTCGGCCATCCGTACTGCCTTTGCCCGCCGTCATCATATGGTTGCTGTCTTTTTCGACATCCGGAAGGCGTATGATAAGACATGGCGTCATCACATCCTTTCTACGCTTCATGGATGGGGTCTTCGGGGCCCTCTGCCGATCTTTATCCGCAATTTTCTGTCGTATCGTACCTTCCGCGTGCACGTCGCGGCCTCATATAGTTCCTCCTAAGTCCAGGAGAACGGTGTGCCACAGGGTTCTGTTCTCAGTGTGTGTCTGTTTTAAATAGCTATTAACGGGCTCGCTGCGGCCGTGGGAAATACTGTCTCCGCTTCCCTGTATGCTGACGACTTCTGCCTTTACTACAGTTCTATTGTCATTGCAGCTGCTGAACGACAGCTACAGAGCGCAATCCGCAAGGCGCAGTCTTGGGCTGTGGCGCATGGTTTTCAGTTTTCGGCAGCCAAGACCTGCGTTATGCATTTCTGCCGGCGACGCACTGTTCACCCGGAGCCGCGGCTTTATCTTGACGGCGAGCTTCTTAAAGTGGTGGAGTCACATAGGTTTTTGGGGATGGTTTTTGATGCCCGGTTGACTTTGCTGCCTCATATTCGGCAGCTAAAACAGGCGTGTTGGCGGTATCCAAATGCTATGCGATGCCTGAGCCACACCAGGTGGGGCGCCGACCGATCTACTCTCATACGGCTTTACCAGGCGTTAATCCAGTCCCGTCTGGACTACAGGAGTCTGGCTTATGGCTCAGCATCCCCATCTGCGTTGCAGGTGCTGGACCCAATCCTCCACAGCGGGATACGCCTTGCCACTGGTGCCTTCCGAACCAGCCCTGTGGACAGCATACTTGTGGAGGCAGGTGTCCCTCCACTGCGGTTACGACGCCAACAATTACTGGCTGCTTATGCTGCCCATGTTTTTAGCTTGCCCGGGCATCCAAATTATCGTGTCCTCTTCCCGCAGTCAGTCGTTCATCTGCCAGAACGTCGGCCCCAGTCGGGTTGTCCGATCACCGTACGCGTCAAACAGCTTCTCTACGGGCTTGGGTGTTTTCCTGTACTACCTCCTTTCCGGGCCCCTCTGCGTACACCCCCGTGGTGTGTGCCTCGCCCTTGCCTTTGGCTCGACTTGGCACATGGCCTGAAGGACTCAGTCCCTCCGGAGGCCTTCCGATGTCGCTTTTATTCCATCCTGGCGCCGTATCAGGGCTCTGGCGTTGTCTACACCGACGGTTCGATGGTTGCTGGTCTAGTCGGTTATGCACTAACTTTAGGGGACCACTCTGAACAACGTTCATTGCCGGCTGGCTGCAGTGTTTACACTGCTGAGCTGGTCGCCATCTTTCGTGCCCTAGAGTATATCCGCTCCTGCTCAGGTGAGTCCTTCGTTATCTGTAGCGATTCCCTGAGCGGTTTACGAGCTCTCGACCAGTTTCCCTCGTTCTCGTCTGCTGATGGCTATCCAGGAGTCCCTGCATACTCCTGTCCGTAGCGGCAGGTCTGTGGTCTTTGTTTGGACCCCAGGCCATGTTGGTATACTCGACAATGAAACTGTTGACTGCCTGGCGAAAGAGGCCACCAGTGCGCCATCTCTGGAGATTGGCCTCCTGGCGGCTGATTTGCGGGCAGTCTTACGCCGCAAAGTTATCTCGTTTTGGGATGCTGAATGGCGCGGTCTTACCACCCCTAACAAACTCCGTGCCGTCAAGGACACGATGACTGTGTGGCGGTCATCCATGCGAGCCAACCGCAGGGACTCAGTCGTCCTTTGTCGGCTCCGCATTGGCCACACCGAACTCATGCACAGTTATTTACTGTGTCGTGACGATCCCCCTATTTGTCGTTGTGGGGCGTCCTTGATGGTGGTCCATATTTTGTCGGAGTGCGCCCTTTTAATCGTGCTCAGGCAGACTTTTGCATTGCCTGACACGCTGTCTGCTCTTTTATCAGATGACTCTGCCACTGTGGATTTGGTTTTGTTTTATTCGGGCAGGGGGTTTTTATCCTTTAATCTGAGTTTTTTAGTGTTGATTCTGGCTTTCAGCCTCTGATTTTAAACTGAGTTTTTAAAGTGTTCTTGGTGGTTGGCATTTCCTCTTTTTCTCTACGGTCGGCCAACTACCATCACACTGTGTGTTTTAATTTTTGTCTGGTCTCTGTCAGAGTATTTCATGTCCTGTTTCGTCTGCTGTCTTTCCTGTTGTTCGTTTTGTATTCTCTTCGGGTGGTTTTAGTTTTTATGGAATAAGGGACCGATGACCATAGTCTGGTCCCTTTAATCCCACAAACCAACCAACCAACCTGCCCCCAAGACTCTTGTCATACTCATCTGTTAGTCATACTGTTTGTCCACAACCAGAACTTTACTTTGACCACAGATTACTATATGCAGTGGGTACTTATCACTTTTTGGGACTTGTCTTTGATGCCTGAGTGATGTGGCTTTCCAATCTTCGCCAGCAAAGGAGCTGGCTAAAAGTTATTAAGCTTTGCTGCCTCAGTGACACCAGCTGGAGTGCAAATGTACTACCTTCCTGCAGCTCCACAAAGCCCCCGTCTCGATTATGGGAATCTGGCATATGGTTCAGCATTGCGGTCACCAGGCCTGAACACACCAGAGTGGGGTCTGACTTGCAACAAGAGCCTTTTGAACTGGCTCTGTGAACAGCCTACTTGCTGAGGCTAAGGTCCCTCCACCATGGATCTGTTGCAAACAATAAAACTACTCAGTTATGCTATACCTTTTTGCAGCTCCCCTAACCATCCAAACTGTCCTGTCCTTTTTCCTGCTAGGGATGTCCACCTCCCACAACAGAGGCTCAGAACTTGGTCACAATTGCAATTCAGTTGCATTATATCTCCTCTGAACTCCAACTTTCCCCACTGTTACCTCTTGTCAGGGAGCAATTGCATATGTCCCCATGGTATGTACCCATTTGGATCAATTAACCTTTTGACTGAAAGATTCAGTTGACCCAATGGTATTTTATGTCATCACTGGCTGTCCTCAGTGCATCTCCAGTTTTGAAAGTGGTATACACTGACAGCTCAACAGTTGATGTACAAACTGGTTTGCACACACATATACAAGTTGCAGTGACTCTATGCTCTTTGCTGTGTCGTCACTACTGAATTGGTGGCTACCAAATAGACCCTCAGTCAAGCTTGTTCTCCTTGAGCAGCCTTCGGACTATAGACCAGTGCTACTCTTGTCAGCTGCTTGTCATGTCTATCCAGGATCCTCTGACTTCAATCACATTTGATGGCCAGTCATCTTTGTTTCAGCCCCTGGAGATGTTGGGATCTAATGAGACAAATGTGCCAACCACTTGGTAACATTAACTACCAATATATCAATTTTGGGAATGGTGTCCCAGAACTGTACCTTTGGTTGACATTGTACCGTCAATTGCCGGATTTCTGGAACCTGGGATGGGTCACCTTGGACTCCCCAGTCAAACTGAGGGAAATAATAGACAAGTCTCCCGATTGCACTTGTTACAGGAAATTGAATGTTTTTCTTTTTGGCTACACATTGGCCACACTTGGCTGACCCACAGCCACACTCTCAGAAGTGACGACCCACCTTACTGCCAATGTTGTGCCTGCCCAACTGTGGTGCACATTCTACTAGACTGCCCAAATTTGGCTCCTTTGTGGCAATCTCTTAACCTTCCTCACACGCTACCTCTGGTGTTAGTGGATGATGCCAAAATGGCTGACCTGGTTTTATGTTTCATCCATAAAAGTGGTGTGAGGTGCTTTGTCTTCATTGACTCCCTGAGGGGCTGAATTGGCACCTCTCACTTGCTCTGGGCCAGGGGTCCTAAGGTGACCCTTGCTTGGTACCCCCTAAGAGTTCGGGGGTTAGAATAGGCCCGCAGTATTCCTGCCTGTCGTAAGAGGCAACTAAAAGGAGTCTCAAATCTTTCGGCCTATATGTGAAGGTACCCTCTCGGGTTTGACCTTCATATTTCCAAATTCTTCCGAAGTGCAAGCCAACTGGGGAAGGGCGCCTTGTATGGTGCATTGTGTCCACCGTGCATTGAGACATTTAGCCAGCTTCTCATCGTCGCATTGCTGTCCCGCTCGTTCTCCATCACTTGGGCGTTGGTACATTCCTGGGTGCAATTTCCACCAAGCACTGTGCAGTGTTGCGTTTTGCGGGGATGACGACCATGGACTTCCTTGCGCCTAATATCGAGCATGGTAGCCAGTCTGTTGTGGTGGGGCCACCATGTACCCTGTTGGTTGTAGCCCCATGAAAACATAGGGGTCGCTCTGCTGATACCTGCGCTATTAACTCTCCATGCATGCCAAGGAGTAGATGGGGCATCGGGAATCCTGGCAATGGCCATCCTGCTAGGTGGCCCTTGCTGGGGCTGCGTGACACCCTTGGGGGGGGGGGGGGGGCTTGGTAGGAGTAGGTGGCATAAGGGCAGATGACTCGCAATGAAGTGTGGTACATCATCTCTTGCCAGCAGTCTCTAAGTGTTCTCAGGCTCAATTTAAGCCTCAGAAATACGATCCCAAATCATTCCCCTTCCTGGCCACACCGTGGGAGGAACAAAAGGCTCAGAATGGCAGTTACACTTATTTGCCCTGGTTCCTAGTTTGCACGAGAGCTGATGGAGAGTCTTTCATGTCTGTTGACGAGCTGCACGCCATTTTAGAGCACCAAGGTGTTCATTTCGTCCAGTGTGTTCATCAGGGTCTGAAGGATAATCAGATTGCTACCGGTGCCTTCATCTTGGCCTTAGAGGGTGATACATTACCTGTGAAGCTCAAGGTGATGGTTTACTGCTGCAATGTGAAGCCCTCTATCCCTTCCCCCAATGCGGTGCTTTAAGTGCTGCAAGTTCAGCCATAGGTCTTCCCACTGTACTTCCAGCCTCACATGTTGAGATTGCGGACACCCATAACATCTCAATACTCCATGTGCCTCGCCTCCACCTGTATCAACTGTGGAGAGTATCATTCATCTTGCTCATCAGACTGCAGCATCTTACAGAAAGAGCGGAAAATCATGGAGTATAAGACCTTGGACTGACTGACCTATACTGAGGCCAAGAGGAAATATGAACGACTCCATCCTGTGTGAATGACTTCTTCATATGCCGCCGCTGCGACAACTGTGGCAGTCCCATCAATTCAGCAAATTACAGTTGGCTCACAGAGCTGTACACCCCCACATGCCGACATTTGCTGCTCGAAAATTATTCGCCAGTCGAAAGCCCACTGTGCCTCAGACAGGAAAATACAGCACTGTCCTTGCCTCTTCTCAGCCAACAAAGGAGGCGACCACACAGGCTTGTGATCTCACCTTTAGTGCCACAGTCGTCAGATCGGCCAGCGCAAAGATCGCCCGTTCAACCTTCACACTTTCGCCTGCTCACACTATGGCTCACCCTTCATCGGGTTCTGCTAAATCTCGAGCCCAAAAGTCAGACACCGAGACTTCTAAAAAAGAGCATACTCGTGAAAATTTATGTACCCCAACTTCACAACAATCGGTTCCTCCTCCATCTAACCATCATGTTTCCAAGAAGGCTAATAAGAAACCCAGTTCCTCTCCTTGTCCGCCAAGGCGTGTCTCATGTGCAGCACCAAATGGCGGTAACCGCCCTCGGCCCTCTTCTGTGTCGCCGAGGCGCACTGCTGGCGGCCGTTCAACCGGCTGATCGCTGGTGGCAGGAGCTGCTCCTGAACAACCTATGGACCAGGATCGTCTGCCTTTGGCTGAATGCCGTTCCACGCTGTCGGTTTCAAGCTCTGAGCAGTTGTTGAGTTGACAGCAACCTTGGTCACATTCCTCCATTTTCTGTTCACCCCATGTCCATTATCCACTGGAATATCCGCGGCATTCGAGCCAATCGGGATGAATTGTCGATCCTCTTATGATCCTAATCGTCTGTCATCTTCTGTCTTCAGGAAACAAAGCTGCGTCCCCACGACCGCTCTGTTCTCCCCCATTTTCAGTCCATCTGATTTGATCTCCCCTCTGTTGAAGGCACTCCAGCACATGGAGGACTTACGATTCTTCTCCATGATACTCTCCATTATCACCCAATCCCCTTAAACACTTCCTTCCAAGCTGTCGCTGTCCATCTTTCCCTTTCTGGATACATCTTCTCTCTTTGTACTGTATAGATTCTATCGTCCACACCAGTGGCATGAGCTGATCTCCTTCATCTTCTTGGTCAGCTCCCACCCCCTATTTGCTGGTTGGGGACTTCAATGCCCACCACCCGCTTTGGGGAGCTCCACATTCTTGTATGCGTGGCTCACTATTGATAGACGTCTTCCACCAAGCGGATCTTGTTTGCCTCAACACTGGGAACCCTACATTTTTTCTGCCTCCACGACAAATTTCTCTCATTTGGACCTTTCGGTCGGTATTGTTCCGCTAGCTCGGCGCTTCGAATGGTTCGCGCTTGAAGATACACACTCGAGTGACCACTTTCCATGTGTCATTAGACTGCAGCCTCAACTGCCATATATGCGCCCGCGACGCTGGAAGTTTGCCCAAGCCGACTGGACACTTTTTTCGTCTCTAGCGACATTCGATGACCGTCACCTTCTTAGCGTCGGCGATGAGGTCACACATATTACAGACGTTATTCTTACAGCTGCGGAACGTTCAATACCACGCACCTCCGAACTGCCCCAGTGCCCCCCAGCTCCTTGGTGGAACGAGGCATGCCGTGACTCCATACGTGAGCGGCGACGTGCTCTTCGCGTTTTTTCCGCCACCATCCTACTTTGGCCAACCGTATCCGCTATAAGCAGTCCAGTGCGCGATGCCGTCGTGTCATCCGCGATAGCAAGAAGGCAAGCTGGGACCCTTTACTAGCTCATTTAACACCTTCACTCCCTCCTCGGAAGTTCGGAGTCGGATTCGATGGTTATCTGGCACGCCTAGTTTCTCCCCGGTCTCTGGGCTCACTGTCACGCATGATAAGTTAGTGAACCCCGTCGCAATTTCTAACTCATTGGGTCAACACTTTGCTCAGATTTCGAGCTCTGCAAATTATCCACCAGCGTTTCTCCCGAAGAAACGTGCAGCCGAAGTGCAACCTCTTGCTTTCTCCTCTCAAAATCGCTAAAGCTATAATACTGTTTTCTCCATGTGGGAACTCCAACATTCACTGTCTTCTCGCTCCTCCGCCCCAGGACCGGATGGTATCCACATCCAAATGTTGCTGCATTTATCAACCCATAGTCTGCGTTACCTCCTTCGCCTTTATAATCGAATTTGGACCGACAGTACTTTTCCCAGGCGATGGCGGGAAGCTAGCGTCGTTCCTGTTCCGAAACCTAGAAAGGACAAACATCTTCCCTCTAGCTATCGCCCATTTCTCTCACAAGTAGTGTATGTAAGGTTTTGGAGCGTATGGTGAATAGTCGTTTAGCTTGGTGGCTGGAGTCCCACAGTCTAACACCTGCCCAATGCGGTTTCCGAAAGCATCGTTCTGCAGTTGACCAACTTGTTGCTCTCTCCACTTATATCATGAACAACTGTCTCCGGAAACGCCAAACAGTAGCAATATTTTTCGATCTGGAGAGAGCATACAATAACTGAAACTTCCTGGCAGAGCAGAGTGAAAATCTCGTTCTGGAAACATCCCCCAGGCTGTGGCTAAGCCGTGTCTCCGCAATATCCTTTCTTTCAGGAGTGCTAGTTCTGCATGGTTCGCAGGAGAGCTTCTGTAAAGTTTGGAAGGTAGGAGACGAGATACTGGCAAAGTAAAGCTGTGAGTACGAGGCGTGAGTCGTGTTTCGGTAGCTCAGATGGTAGAGCACTTGCCTGCGAAAGGCAAAGGTCCAGAGTTCTGCACCATTCTCGTTCCTTCTGCTTTCCTAAAACCTTCTTGACAACTTGGGGTACAGCACCGCCTTGGCTCCGTCCCTGGACCTGCCTGCTCCGTGACCTTTGTCAATTTCCCAAGGATGGTACACCTTCACTTGTTTATCATCGGGCATTTGCTGCTCTATGTGCACAAATGAAGGAAGCCACCTTTATCTACACTGATGGCTCGAAAACATCGTTAGGTGTAGGGAGTGCCTATATTGTTGGCGACACCCCAAATCGATTTCGGATTAATGATCAGTGTTCAGTTTATACTGCGGAGCTTTACGCTGTTCTCCAGGCTGTCCAATACATCCGTCGCCATCAGTGGATACAGTACGTTATCTGTTCAGATTCTCTCAGCTCTCTCCTCAGTCTCCAAGCTCTGTACCCTGTCCACCCTCTGGTCTACCGGATTCAGGACTGTCTCCACTTGCTCCACTTGGGGGCGTCTCTGTGGCGTTCCTCTGTATCCCAGGACACATTGGTATCTGTGGAAATGAGGCGGCCGATATAGTGGCCAAGGCGGCAGTCTGTCTTCTTCAATCTACGGAGTGTTTTATGTCGTCGTGTTACTCTTTTATGGCACGCACATTGGTCGACACTTCCCAATAATAGAGGGACGTGAAGCTCTTCCCTGTGCTTGGACCTCTTCTTCCCGAACGCGTCGTCTGGTGGAGGTAATTTTAACTAGACTCCGGATAGGTCACTGTCTTTTTAGCCATCGACATCTTTTAAGTGGTGATCCTCCCCCAATCTGTCCCCACTGCTCTCAGCTGTGGATGGTAAGACACCTTTTACTTGAGTGCCCCTATTTTACTCTGTTACGCGTCCATCTACAGCTGTCGCCTGATATATCTTCCATTTTAGCAGCTGACACGGGCTCAGCCGATCGCGTTCTCGAATTTATTAGTGTCAGTGAGATGACGTCAGTCATTTGAAGCTCTTTTTGGGGACAGCCAACCCCCTTCCATAGTGACTTTTTAAGCTTTCCTTCTATTTTTAGTTTCTCCAATTTTTTGAGTTTCTTTCCCATTTCTGCCATTTCCTAAGTCACAGACTGGGCGCTAAAGACCATAGCAGTTTTGCGCCGTAAAACCATAACAAAAAACCGCCACATGCCCCTTCCTCCACGGGGGCACTACCCAATCTGTTGCTCCTGCGCCACCTACCTCAGGAGCAACACCCCCACCCATCGGGGATGCCTGTCCCCGCTTCTAGGCTGGAGAAGTGTCCAACTGGTCATAGGACTTAATGATCCTCTTCCGTCCCAGAGACTGAATCGGTGAAGCCCTCCCAGCCAGTGAAACCCAAGGAGCAGCGAGAAAAGTCCAAGAAGACCTCTAAGACGAAGGAACTTGGGGTGGCACCCACCCCACTGCAACATGCAAGCTGTGTGTCTGAGCTACCTGAGGACCTAGATCTCGCTGACTCTGACACAATAGATGTCACTTACTCAGGTACTCAGTGGCAGCAGGTGACCCAGCGGCGTAATCTGCCTCCTCAGTCCTTTAATGCCTTTCTCTGCCATGGACAATGTCATCTTCCAGCAGTTTTTTCCACCATCCTGCTGAGCTCTGACAACTTCTCAGCCTTCATCCTTTGCATTACTGTTCAGGAAACGTGGTTTCCGGCGATGCGAACCCCCGACCTCTGTGGCTGTCGGTGTTATGGGAATTGGGCAGCTTATGGGAGGGTATCTGGTGGCGTCTGCATCTACGTTCTTCACTCCCTTTACAGAGTGTCTGTCCCTCTACAAACACCTCTAAAGGCTGTCGCTGTTTGGATGTGGGTGCCTCAGGCTGTTACTGTCTGCAGTCTCTATCTTCCGCCAGCTGGTGATGTCCCGCAGCATGTTCTGGCTGCCCTGATAGCCCAATTGCCGCTTCCTTTTCTGTTACTGGGCCCATAATCATCTGGGGTGGATCAGTGGCAACAGGCTGAGGCAGCATCGTTGAGCAAGTATTAGCACAGTTCGACCTTTTTCTTTTAAATAATGGTACCTTCACACATTTCAGTGTGGCACATGGCAGGTACTCAGCTCTCAACCTTTCAGTCTGAAGCCATGGCCTTCTACCATCTGTCCACTGGTGTGTGCATTATTACTTCTGCGGTAGTGACCACTTTCTGATCTTTCTCACTGCCACAGCGCCACTCTTCTGGGTGCCGCTGCAGGTGGGCTATGAATAAGGCTGACTGGGACTTGGTCACCTCCATTGCCATTACTGAGCCTGTTTCCAATGACGCCATTGATGTGGTGGTTCATTCATTCACCACTGGCATCGTTACTGCCACAGAATCTGCTATTCCCTGTTCTTCTGGGTTCCCTCGGTTTAGGACTGTGCCTTGGTGGTCGCCTGAGATTGGGCACTCCAGCGTCACAAGCAGCATCCCTCATTGGAACACCTCATCACCTTTAAATGGTTCCATGCGCAAGCCTGCCACCTCATTCGCCAATGCAAGCAGGAGTGCTGGGAAAGGTACGTCTCCACCATTGGCCTCCATACCTCTCCATCACAGGTTTGGGCCATGATTAGGCGACTCTATGGCTATCAGAACCCCATCAGTGTACCTGTGCTTTCACTGAATGGAGCAGTCTGTACTGACTCCAACACAATTGCAAACTGCTTAGCGGAGCATTTTGCTCAGAGTTTCACTTCTGTGAATTACCCACTGGCCTTCCACTCCCTGAAAGAGCAGTTGGAACATTTGAGCCTTTCATTTCAGACTTGGCATCCTGAATCGTACAATGCTCCATCCAGTGAGTGGGAATTACACAGTGCCCTAGCCTCTTGCCCTGATATGGCTCCCGGGCCAAATCACGTCCACTGTCAGATGCCCAAACACCTCTTGGTGGACTGCCAGCGGTGCTTACACTAACTTCTGCCTATACTATAGCTCCACTGGTTGCTGAATGGAAGCTGCATGTCGCTAACTGCAAGGCACAGTCTTGGGCTGTAGTGCATGGCTTCCAGTTTTCGGCTGCCAAGACCTGTGTTATGCATTTCTGCCAGCACTGCACTGTTCACCCCAAGCCACGGCTTTATCTAGACAGTGAATTTCTTGCGTTGGTGGAGATGCATTAGTTTTTGGGATGGGTTTACAATACCCAGTTGACTTGGATGCCTCATATTCAGCAACTTAAATGTTCTGGCAGCATCTTAACGCTCTTCATTGCTTGAGTCATACCAGCTGGGGTGCCAATCGGTCTACCCTTCTACAGCTGTACCAGGTGTTAATTCTGTCCCGTCTAGATTATGGGAGCCTGGCTTGTGATTTGGCATCCCTTCCACATTGCGGTTGCTGACTCCATCCTTCACTGTGGGATCCAACACAGTGGGCCCCTCTGCACATACCCTGTGGTGTGTGCCCCACCCGTGCCTTTGGCTTGATTTGCCACAGGGCCCGAAGGACTCAGTCCCTCCTGAGGCCCTCCGTCACTGCTTCCTTTCAATCCTTGTCATGTTTCAAGGCTCCAACATTGCATATACTGATGATTTAATGGTTTATGGTCGTGTCTGTTATGCTCCTACTCTAGGGGTTCATAATGAACAACGCTCATTGCCGGCTGGCTGCAGTGTTTTCACTGCTGAGCTGGTTGCCATTTCTCGTGCCCTAGAGTATATCCACTCCTGCTCAGGTGAGTCCTTCACAACCAGTGTTTCCCTCGGTCTCTTTTGGTGATGGCTATACAGGATTCCCTCCGTAGTCTTGGCTGTTGAGGCCGCTCTGTGGTTTTTGTGTGGACCCCGGGAAATGAACGTGTTGACATGCTGGCCAAACAGGCTGTCGGTGCACCAGCCTTACGGAGAGTGACCTCAGGTCAGTTTTGTGGCACAAGGTACTTTGCACCTGGGATGAAGAAAGGCGTGCCCTGCCTTCACCCAATAAACTTCGGGCCATCAAGGAGGCTACTGGGGTGTGGGTCTCTCGCAAGCACTCTGTTGTCCTCTGCCTGCTGCTCATTGGCCACACCTGGATAACACAGCTACTTATTGTGCAACGATGACCCACCTTTGTTGTTGCGGGGCAGCTTTGACTGTGGTCCGCATCTTGTTGGACTGCCCACTTTTAACTCCACTCGGGCAGATGTTTGCGCTGCCTGATACGCTTCCTGCACTTTTATCAGATGACGTTGCAATGGCAGATTTAGTTTTGGGTTTTAGTCATGCAGGGGATTTTATCGCTTAATCTGTTTGTCCTTTTTTGTGTTGACTATGGTCTTTGCCTACGATTTTAGACCAGAGTTTTTATTGAGTTTCTTGGTGGTGGGCTTTTCTTCTTTTTCTTTTCTTTCCCCTATGGTCGGGCAACCACTGTCACACTTGGTGAGATTTTAATTCCTTTTGTCTGATCTGTCTGCAAGAGATGATGCAGGACAAGAGACACAATCTCCATTGTTTGTTTTTATTCCTTATGGGGGTTTCAATTTCATGGAAAAATGGACCGATGGCCCTAGTAGTCTGATCCCTTCAGTCCTACAAACCAACCTTCGTATGGGGGACTGTTCCTACCCTTCCCAACTTTTTATCCTACTTGTTCTTTCATGTTTGACATTTTTAATTTTTATAACCCCCTCCCCATGAACCATGGACCTTGCCGTTGGTGGGGAGGCTTGCTTGCCTCAACACAGATAGCCACACCATAGGTGCAACCACAACGGAGGGATATCTGTTGAGAGGCCAGACAAATGTGTGGTTCCTGAAGAGGGGCAGCAGCCTTTTCAGTAGTTGCAGGGGCAACAGTCTGGATGATTGACTGATCTGGCCTTGCAACATTAACCAAAACGGCCTTGCTGTGCTGGTACTGCGAACGGCTGAAAGCAAGGGGAAACTGCGGCTGTAATTTTTCCCAAGGGCATGCAGCTTTACTGTATGATTAAATGATGGCGGCGTCTGCTTGGGTAAAATATTCCGGAGGTAAAATAGTCCCCCATTCGGATCTCTGGGCAGGGACTACTCAGGATGATGTCATTACCAGGAGAAAGGAAACTGGTGTTCTATGGATTGGAGCGTGGAATGTCAGATCGCTTAATCGAGCAGGTAGTTAGAAAATTCAAAAAGGGAAATGGATAGGTTAAAGTTATAGTGGGAATTAGTGAAGTTCGGTGGCAGGAGGAACAAGACTTTGTCAGGTGAATACAGGGTTATAAATACAAAAACAAATAGGGGAAATGCAGGAGTAGGTTTAATAATGAATAAAATAGTGAACTCATTATTGTGGCCAAGATAGACATGTAGCCCACGCCTAATACAGTAGTACAACTTTATATGCCAACTAGCTCTGCAGATGATGAAGAAATTGATGAAATGTATGATGAGATAAAAGAAATTATTCAGGTATTGAAGGAAGACAAACATTAGTCATGGGTGACTGGAATTACAGTAGGAAAAGGAAGAGAAGGAAATGTAGAAGTTGAATATGGATTGGGGCTTAGGAACGAAAGAGGAAGCCACCTGGTAGAATTCTGCACAGAGCATAACTTAATCATAGCTAACACTTGTTCAAGAATCATGAAAGAAGGTTGTATACATAAAAGAATCCTGGAGGTACTAAAAGGTTTCAGATAGATTATATGATGGCAAGACAGAGATTTAGGAACCAGGTTTTAATTTGTAAGACATTTCCAGGGGCAGATGTGGACTCTGACCAAAATCTATTGGATATGAACTGTAGATTAAAACTGAAGAAACTGCTAAAAGGGGAATTTAAGGAGATGGGACCTGGATAAACTGACTAAACCAGAGGTTGTACAGTGTTTCAGGGAGAGCATAAGGGAACAGTTGTCAGGAATGGGGGAAAGAAATACAGTAGAAGAAGAATGGGTAGCTTTGAGGAATGAAATAGTGAAGGCAGCAGAGGATCAAGTAGGTAAAAAGCCGTGGGCTAGTAGGAATCCTTGGGTAACAGAAGAGATCCTGAATTTAATTGATGAAAGGAGAAAATACAAAAATGCATCAAGTGACGCAGTCAAAAAGGAATACAAATGTCTCAAATGAGATAACAGGAAGTGCAAAATGGCAAAGCAGGGATGGCTAGAGGACAAATGTAAGGATGTGGAGGCTTATCTCACATGGGGTAAGATAGATACTGCCTACAGGAAAATTAAAGAGAGAATCACTTGTCTGAATATAAAGAGCTCAGATGGAAACCCAGGTCTAAGCAAAGAAGGGAAAGCAGAAAGATGGAAGGAGTATATAGAGGGTCTATGCAAGGGTGATGTACTTGAGGACAATATTACGGAAATAGAAGAGGATCTAGATGAAGATAAAATGTGAGATATGATACTGCGTGAAGAGTTTGACAGAGCACTAAAAGACCTGAGTCGAAACAAGGCCCCAGGAGTAGACAACATTCCATTATAACTACTGATGGCCTTGGGAGTGCCAGTCCTGACAAAACTCTACCATCTGGCGAGCAAGATGTATGAGACAGGCGAAATACCCTCAGACTTCAAGAAGAATGTAAAAATTCCAATCCCAAAGAAAGCAGGTGTTGACAGATGTGAAAATTACTGAACTATCAGTTTAATAAGCCACAGCTGTTAAATACTAACACACATTCTTTAGAAACGAATGGAAAAACTGGTAGAAGCCGACCTCGGGGAAGATCAGTTTGGATTCCATAGAAATGTTGGAACACGTGAGTCAATACTGACCCAATGACTTATCCTAGAAGAAAGATTAAGGAAAGGCAAACCTACGTTTCTAGCATTTGTGGACTTAGAGAAAGCTTTTGACAATGTTGACTGGAATACTCTCTTTCAAATTCTGAAGGTGACAGGGGTAAAATACAGGGAGTGAAAGGCTATTTATAATTTGTACAGAAAGCAGATGGCAGTTATAAGAGCCGAGGGGGCATGAAAGGGAAGCAGTGGTTGGGAAGGGAGTGAGACAGGGTTGTAGCCTCTCCCCGATGTTATTCAATCTGTATATTGAGCAAGCAGTAAAAGAAAGAAAAGAAAAATTTGGAGTAGGTATTAAAATCCAGCAAAAAGAAATAAAAACTTTGAGGTTCACTGATGACATTGTAATTCTGTCAGACAGCAAAGGACTTGGAAGAGCAGTTGAACGGAATGGACAGTGTCTTGATAGGAGGGTATAAGATGAACATCAACAAAAGCAAAATGAGGATAATAGAATGTAGTCAAATTAAGTCAGGTGATGCTGAGGGAATTAGATTAGGAAATGAGACACTTACAGTAAATGAGTATTGCTATTCGGTCAGCAGAATAACTGATGACGGTCGAAGTAGAGAGGATATAAAATGTAGACTGGCAATGACAAGGAAAGCGTTTCTGAATAAGAGAAATTTAACATCAAATATAGATTTAAGTGTCAGGAAGTCGTTTCTCAAACTATTCGTATGGAGTGTAGCCATGTATGGAACTGAAATGTGGATGATAAATAGTTTGGACAAGAAGAGAATAGAAGCTTTCGAAATTTGGTGCTACAGAAGAATGCTGAAGACTGAGTAGATCACATAACTAATGAGGAGTTATTGAATAGAATTGGGGAGAAGAGGAGCTTGTGGCACTACTTGGCTAGAAGGGATTGGTTGGTAGGACATGTTCTGAGTCAAGGGATCACCAATTTAGTACCAGAGGGCAGTGTGGAGGGTAAAAATCATAGAGAGAGACAAACAAAAAACAATTTTTATAATTTCTAAATTTTATCATAATGTTTGTGCTGCTCATTTTCTTGGGTAATGCATAGTGAAATGGTGCTTGTGGGTGCATACCATGCTCTGGGAACCTCCAACAGAATTGTGGGCAGAGTGGCTCACCCACCTTACTCCCCCTCACTACCTTCTGTCGTCCCCTTTATTTTTGTCTTTGTCTTACTGTATCATGCATACAGTCCGGCTACCCAGGATTTGCCTTTTGTAATCTTCTTCTGGACATTATTGCTGATTTGGTACATACAGGATGACAGGACCGATGAATTTATAGTTTGGTCCTTTTAACTTCAATAACCAATAAATCCCTGCTAATTTTCTATGCCTTTTATTTATTTTAGACCTGTTTTTTTACCTGCCCCACCACCCCCACATAAAATGCACTTAATTTTCCACTCTAATCAACATTTGCACAGTGCTTACAGTACTCTTGTTTATTACTCTTCCTTCCACCTTTAGGTTCTCAAGTGTCTTATTGTGCAGTCTCTTAAGAATCAGTCTCACTTCTAATCCTGCCGTATAAGTCTCGCATAAGCCATGGTTGTTAGTGACATTTTCAGACTCTCCCCATTTACTATACACAACCTATTGTCCACAGCTTTATAAACAGTGTTAAGAAGATGGCTGCAGAGTGGTTTGGCAATCGTTGTCATTGGAAAGCTGGATAGGAGCAGAAATGATCAGCAAACAAGTAACATAGTAAACAGAGGATTTACTTTCCTTGTCTTTCTCCAAGTGAATGAGGACATTACCTCTGTTGCAGCAAGGAAGTCTAGCTCATGCAATAGCAACAACTAAGATGTTGCTGTGACTGGGTGGCACCTGCTTGGCACCCCATTGTGGCTCTAATCACAAGTGGGGCCATGTCACTGCCACTGATAGTCCAATATTGTGGCAGCAGTGGGTGACTGAGGTACTGAAATGCTGGAGGCTTGGCATAGTGCGTGCACAGAGTTGCGTCCACCAGATCCCATATCAGAAAGAAACTTGCTTCATTGTTATGTCTGTAGAGTGGTACTGATATGTGATACCACTTAAGTCCTTTTCATTCACCCTCTTCCTTCCCCTTTAACTTTACTGTCATAAGAAGGAACCAATGGCTCTGAGAGTTTGCTAATTTCAGTATCTTTATATGTGTATGCTACTGCCACCATTTGGTCAGATTATTTTTATCTATGCAGTTGGTCAGCACTCAGTACTACCAAGTATAAGTGATATAATGTTGAGTAATTCCACTATGTAGATCAATGAACAGGCTGAGATGATTTACTCATATTTTCAAGTACAGTTGGCTGTATTACGTATGAAAACTGAAAAATACCACTTGTTTAAGAACTTGATGCAAAGGTAAAGGAATTGACACAGAACTATTCATGGAAGTAATTCTTACTTTGTGAACACTTCATTACAAAATCCATTTCATTTAGTAATTAAGCAAGATATATAGTCAATGAAATTGTCTTCCCAGCACTTCTGGAGTCAATAAATGTCTTGGCACAATAAGAAGGCGCTACAGGTGCCAGTCTTCTATACACTCATATTTGTTACAAGTAGTTGTAAAAAATAATTTAGATATAGTACTCAGCAAAATCATGTAAATATTAGTCTTAAGCAAACAAGTTTTGTAGGAGTACAAATTCCTAGCTTCTTGCAGTTTTGAACATTGTTCAGTTTGAGCCTTTATTTTCCTTCATATCTAGTTTCGCTGTTGATACACCACAAATTGATTTGACATAACAGTCTGTGTCAGTCTTGTTCTCTACGAATAGAAAATGTCAGCTCAATCTGTCTAAGGGGTCCTAATGTAAAGTAAGGATACATGCTGGTCAGGTCTGATTGAAACTGACATGGGAAAATTGTTGTAAATGTGCTATATTGTAATATATGGCAATAATCTTCATGCCACAAACTGGGCTTACTTTTTTGTAAGTACATGTTGGTTAGAAAAACAAGCAAAAGGCACTTCTATTCTGTGGGGAAAAAATATAGACTGAAATGTTGAACTATTGGATTATGATGATGAGAGCTCAGTTTCTAGGAAACAGGACTCTTAAGAATACGTGACGTGATATAAACAGTGATAAACATTTCAAAGATAATAGTGGCATGGTCTGAGCTACCATGGTGGTGAGGGTGTTACGAACTGCAACATGAACTAAAATTCTGCCAGTGCATACCTGCAATGAAATATGGCACTCACCAGTGATGATTTACTCAGCAATGACTCACCTGCCACTTTAGTGGTACAAGCTTTCTGAGAGTGTGATCTGGTGTGAAGTAAAACATCTGCTCGCTCAGTGCATAGATACTCACACTGGTCAATGCACAGTTATGAAATGTTGGAACTGGCAACCACATTAATGTGCTTAGCAGGTTTCCAGTTTGTTGCTATGAATACTCGGTGGGCCAGGATGTCAAGTTGGAATGTCTCTCCTGAAAATTAAAAGGATTTTCTAACAGAGACACTAAAGATGTGCATGATGATACAGGCATTATGTAAAGTAATGACTTTGAGGACTAGTTCATGATGAACTTCAGTAACTGTATGCTATGTAAAGAAAACTGACATTTTAGAAAATGTGAAGTATAAAAGAATCTTCTTCTGTGTGACATATAAAGAAAATTCTGTTACAGTGTAATGAAACTCTCTTAATATAGGTTGAATAATCTTTCCTCTACATAGTAGTAATTGAATCATACAATTATTTACATGATCCAATGATATGATGGTGTATGTGGCAAAATGAGACTAGAAACTCTGGGCAAATTATCGTGCCAACTGTTAATGAAATCTCTTGCCCAAAATATGATCATGCACCTGGGACTGATCTCATCTGGCAGCATAGCTTCAACCAAATTCTTGACCTGTTGCATCTGATCATCCTGCTATAATCTTCAACCTACAATCATAGTACAACCAACATGAACTGTTACCACAATTTTGTAAAGCAAGAATAAAATTCATACTATGCAAGCTCTGTGATCACCAGCATTACAGCATTTACAAGACTGTTAAAATCAATGAACTTATCTTAAATTAAAACTTGGTTCAAGAACTAGAATTCTCTAATCATTGCTTGTTTAAACTATCTAAAATACTGTATTCTAGTCATTAAAGCAGGTTCTGATGTGTTACTGATTGGAAAAAAAAACTGTACATAGTAACGACTGATTTGAAAGAAGTTATTAAAGAAAAGACCTATTGTATTATGTCTTGGATTTACCATATTAATGCAAGAAACATAATGTAGTGTAACTTCACACTGATTGAAATGTTACAATGTATCAACTATTGCAATTCATGCGTACCATGTTATGCAAAATTTACCCCTTCCCCTGATACTGCTGATGAATGGCTGTTTCTACACTGATGCCAAATGTCACTAATACTCAAGGAGGCAGTGTAAGTAAATATTTCGATGTCTTGCACATTGCCACTCCATTCCTAGGTTGACAGATAGGGCTTGCATGTACCACCTGACAAAGGCCAGGCCAGGCCAGGCCAGGCCAGGCAAGGGAAGGGGTGACTGAGCTATTACCTTCTCAACTGCCAATTGAGCCCTCTATCTGGACTTTGGGATGTGTGACCTGAGCTATTATCTTCCCAACTGATCCCATTGTCTGGAGTTTGGGACATCTGATACAAGGTATAAAAAATCACATAAGGTGGGTATACTCCTCTGTGGGGCCCCCAGCAGGAAGAAGCATGCTGTTGGAGATACTGGCAATCTTCGGGATTAACTTAAGATGAGTACATAAACTCCATCAGTACAACCTCTGTCTAATAAACATAAATGAAATGTGATGCAATGAATCTTCCAGTTGCACCCTGCTACCTTGTGGTATTGTGGACAGGAGGTTGTCAGAACTTTTCTGCAGTGAACCTGTTCATCATTCAGAAAGGTGTGGATACAGCAGCAGGCATCCTAAAGCCCTGCAATCACTTATGTAACTTGTCTTCTAGAGACAGTGACTTCAAAGCCCAATAACTACTCAGTTATGCTCATCAACAGATACCCTGTTCATGTACAGACTCATCGAACACTGAATTCCTCACATGGTGTCTTATATACTCGGCTGATTGATGGTATGATTGAGGGAGGTATACAACAGTCTCTCTCTGATCAGGGTGTGATCAAAAACAATCAAGTTAGAAGAGGGTAGATGTAGAATTGGTGTCTACCTCCACCCTTTTCTTAATGGTTGAGTGGAACTCCTGTCAAAGGTCAAGCTGGGCTATGAAGTCAACCTGCGGATGCCCTGTGTACCTCAAAGAGCAAGTCATTCAAGAGATCTGTGTGAAGGAAAACATACACCTGAATGTTGCTCACGAAATGTTACTTAGCCAAGCACTTTGTATACCACTATCTGGCAGTTACAGTACTATTGTTGCTGTGTCACAACCCATGAAAGATATAGCTGCATAGCCCTGCAAGCTCCAGGTCAGTGATACAGGAGTGAAATTAGTGCTGAGGTGATGTCCTCACCTCTGCCCACTACAGTATCTAAACACACACAAAATCCTTTGCCCACACTGGTGAAGTCACTTGTGATGCAACCACAAGAACTGAAATTTCACAAGGAATACTCCTGAGATAATTTTGTGCACACCTCAAGTCAGCATATGTCAATGTCTGACAAATGCAAAGGTACCAATAAATTAAACAAAGAGCAATGTTCTTCCCTTTCTCCAACACAGAGATCCTCTACAACAGTGACAAAATGCAACACCTCTGTTGCCTGGCCAACTTCCATTTGACCAATGGGAGTTGTCAACTGATTCTCCACCCAGGGAGAATACTAATACCTCTTAAGAAATGATGGGACAGTGTTCTCCAGCCTCAGAACCATGTAGTAGTATGCAGCCAAAATCTGGCACTCAGTAATCACCTAAGTAATTTTCCCATACAATGGAAATATCTCCAATAATCTAATATGGCTGTTCTCCAATAGAACATTTGTAGCATAGATCACACAGGGCAGACTTACAGCTGCTATTGCAATCACAATGCCCAGTTTTATGCTTCCAAGGAACGAAACTATGTTCTAAAGACTGCTTTGAATTATTTGTTATACTTCACTCCAGTATGTTTCAACCTTCTTTCCAAGGGACTAACTCCAGTTCGTGATGGGAAATCATGCTCATTTGGGATGACATCGATAGCCACACCATTTAGTTGAACACCCAGCTAAAAGCTGTTGCTATCTTTTTCATGGCAGTGAGCCATTGCCTGGTGGCAACACTTAAGGGTTATTACAACCCCCAAATACAGATACTAATACCATTGTAATGCCTCAGTTCTGGGAGACAATACAATTTAGGTACTTCAGCATTACCAACTATATAGACGATACGTGCATGCAGAGTGGAATTGAATATGAAGCAACCAAGCACCTGAAACATCACATGTTTGATTAGGCCTCCTTCAAGGTTGGTCACCTTTTATGAGTTGATAAGCTAGAAGACAAAATACTGGGAGATAGTACAGAGAAATGTAACAATTTCCATTAACATCCATTGTTGAGGTGTATCACTACACACTGTTCAAGGCAGTATAGATTACAAAACACATGTACTGACATGTCCTACAAAGAGCATAGGCAGCAGATATACCACCGGCAAAAACTGGGTGGGACAGAACTGGCAAGATTAAGGAAGGAGTCACTGGACAAAAGAGAGCACTACCAACAAGCAAAGACAACCCCCTGAAAGAAAGATAAGACTTAACCTGTATCATGACACTAAACAGAAATACCAGAAGACACCAACAGTTCTGTCGACACCAACAGTTCTGTCGACACCAACAGTTCTGTCGACACCAACAGTTCTGTCGACACCAACAGTTCTGTCGACACCAACAGTTCTGTCGACACCAACAGTTCTGTCGACACCAACAGTTCTGTCGACACCAACAGTTCTGTCGACACCAACAGTTCTGTCGACACCAACAGTTCTGTCGACACCAACAGTTCTGTCGACACCAACAGTTCTGTCGACACCAACAGTTCTGTCGACACCAACAGTTCTGTCGACACCAACAGTTCTGTCGACACCAACAGTTCTGTCGACACCAACAGTTCTGTCGACACCAACAGTTCTGTCGACACCAACAGTTCTGTCGACACCAACAGTTCTGTCGACACCAACAGTTCTGTCGACACCAACAGTTCTGTCGACACCAACAGTTCTGTCGACACCAACAGTTCTGTCGACACCAACAGTTCTGTCGACACCAACAGTTCTGTCGACACCAACAGTTCTGTCGACACCAACAGTTCTGTCGACACCAACAGTTCTGTCGACACCAACAGTTCTGTCGACACCAACAGTTCTGTCGACACCAACAGTTCTGTCGACACCAACAGTTCTGTCGACACCAACAGTTCTGTCGACACCAACAGTTCTGTCGACACCAACAGTTCTGTCGACACCAACAGTTCTGTCGACACCAACAGTTCTGTCGACACCAACAGTTCTGTCGACACCAACAGTTCTGTCGACACCAACAGTTCTGTCGACACCAACAGTTCTGTCGACACCAACAGTTCTGTCGACACCAACAGTTCTGTCGACACCAACAGTTCTGTCGACACCAACAGTTCTGTCGACACCAACAGTTCTGTCGACACCAACAGTTCTGTCGACACCAACAGTTCTGTCGACACCAACAGTTCTGTCGACACCAACAGTTCTGTCGACACCAACAGTTCTGTCGACACCAACAGTTCTGTCGACACCAACAGTTCTGTCGACACCAACAGTTCTGTCGACACCAACAGTTCTGTCGACACCAACAGTTCTGTCGACACCAACAGTTCTGTCGACACCAACAGTTCTGTCGACACCAACAGTTCTGTCGACACCAACAGTTCTGTCGACACCAACAGTTCTGTCGACACCAACAGTTCTGTCGACACCAACAGTTCTGTCGACACCAACAGTTCTGTCGACACCAACAGTTCTGTCGACACCAACAGTTCTGTCGACACCAACAGTTCTGTCGACACCAACAGTTCTGTCGACACCAACAGTTCTGTCGACACCAACAGTTCTGTCGACACCAACAGTTCTGTCGACACCAACAGTTCTGTCGACACCAACAGTTCTGTCGACACCAACAGTTCTGTCGACACCAACAGTTCTGTCGACACCAACAGTTCTGTCGACACCAACAGTTCTGTCGACACCAACAGTTCTGTCGACACCAACAGTTCTGTCGACACCAACAGTTCTGTCGACACCAACAGTTCTGTCGACACCAACAGTTCTGTCGACACCAACAGTTCTGTCGACACCAACAGTTCTGTCGACACCAACAGTTCTGTCGACACCAACAGTTCTGTCGACACCAACAGTTCTGTCGACACCAACAGTTCTGTCGACACCAACAGTTCTGTCGACACCAACAGTTCTGTCGACACCAACAGTTCTGTCGACACCAACAGTTCTGTCGACACCAACAGTTCTGTCGACACCAACAGTTCTGTCGACACCAACAGTTCTGTCGACACCAACAGTTCTGTCGACACCAACAGTTCTGTCGACACCAACAGTTCTGTCGACACCAACAGTTCTGTCGACACCAACAGTTCTGTCGACACCAACAGTTCTGTCGACACCAACAGTTCTGTCGACACCAACAGTTCTGTCGACACCAACAGTTCTGTCGACACCAAAATAAGCTGACAGTAAAAGTACCAGAGGAGGAGCAGCAGCACAGTAAAATCTCTCCTGAACAGACTTCTCTCAGATGATGACCCCCACAGTAGACAAGTGACACCATGTTGACCTAAGACAACCATACATCAGTGACAGTGTAACCATACCGTTCTCACAAGAAGTCAAAACAGCACACAGCAAACAGCAATCAGCAATCAGCAATCATCAGGCTTAAAAAAACTGAAAAGCACCCAGACCAGACAAAATACGTTCAGAAACATTAAAACAAACAGTAATGCAAATCACACATTTTCTTACTAACATGTTCAATGTGGCACTACTAACAGGCAGAATTCCAAAACTCTGGAAAACTGCTGATGTAGTGGTAGTACAGAAAGGGCGAGACAGACCCAACAGACCCCAAAATATATTGAACGATCTGCCTTGTAAACTCTCTCGCCAAGGTAAAAGATAAGCTACTGTGTGACTGCTTGAAATTGCACAGAGGCCTCCTAGGCCTAACGCCAATTCGGTTGCGGGGAAGATACATCAATAGAAGATGCCATCAACCAAGCACTGGCAGTTACAAATAGCATGAGCCACAAATACTTGGCTGCCATACTGACAGACATATTTGGGGTTTTTGACAACTTGCAGTGGCTGTGTCTCTTTTCCAGGTTAAGAGAAATGGAGGCTATCAGCCTCCAATAGCATCCTAGACTGCTGCAGTGGCACTGGCAGACTGGTCTCCACAAGGTTGTCAAGAGAATTACAAAGGAATGTCCACAGTGACCAATATTCTGGGATATCACAATCGAGCCCTTGCTGCACGGTGATGAAAGGGTAAGAGGAGTGGTGTGTATGCAGATGACCTGCTTGTAATGGTGTCAACCAAATTGAGAGCAGCACTATAGATAAAAGGCATGCAACCACTTCAGAAAATTAACAGTTGGTGCAAAGAAGATAATTTAAAATAGATTTGCTGCTCAGAGGGACACTAAAATTAGACAATACAAGCATACAGAGGAAGCAAGCCACATGTTATCTAGGACTGCATCTTGACGAAAAACAACTTTCAACTATCATATCAAATTGACAATTCCTCCAAAATTGTGCACAAACTAATAACTCAACACAAATCAGTACAGATTACCTCTTATGACAATAAGGACCTATGACATTGCAATATTTGAATCCCCCATAACATGCTTTGTCATAAGAGCTTGGGCTCAGACAGAACATACAGATAAGACAACTGCAAGACGAGGTCAACATAGTGTACTCCTGAGAATGAGTGGAGCCTTCAACACCACTCCACTAGAGGCACTTTGTGATGTGAAGGGGATGTGCCCTATAGACATACCAATATGTTATAGAGCCCCCAACTGTAAATGATAAGCCTTCTCAGTGTCTATTAGGCAGTCACATAATCAAGTACTACAGATTTGTTACAGAACGGCATCACAATACCGTGCACAAAAATGCAAGGATTTAGATGCCACTGAAAGAGCAGAAAATTAAAATGATCAGAAGTGATTTGAACTGGATCCATTGTTTTGTCCATGAAGAAGCACATTGCTCCAAATTGGTACGAATTGAGTTTGTGATGAAATTGGTGATATGAATATGAAATTTTCTGAAGCCTTGTGGGTTATTACATCATCAGTTTCAACAGTTTTGGATGTAACTGAACAGAGTACATCACTGAAGTACTGGTACATTTGTTAAGAGGTAGGACATGCCTGGAATATCTTTTTTGATTTAGGACTCACTGTTATGAATCTGAAAGTAGAAAAAGAACAGCAGAAACCAAAATTAGGTCTGGATGGCTTGCAGATTTAGCATTTTTAGTGGATTTCAACAGTGTCAGTAAGCTGGATTTGATTTAATGGAGAAAGTGGAAGCATTTGAAAAGAAAATCTGATTGTGAAAGTAACAACTTCTAAAAGCAAGGCTGTCCATTTTCCTAAGCCTTCTGGTCTTAAAGGAAGCACAAATTTTGAAGAACTGACTGTGGCATTAAAAGAATTACAGGTACAGTTGTATAAATATTTTCATAACATGACCAGTTAATACCTATTTTTTGAGCTGTTTTTGAAGTTGTTACAGTTGAAAATGCCCCTGTGTATGTGCAAGATGGAGCTGGTAAAACTGTCCAGGAGTAGCATGAAGTTTTCCCTCAAGAAAACTTTTCCACTTCTCCATAATGAGGCTGCAAGAATGATAAATATGTTTTGATCAACATGCGTGTGAAAGATTTTTGAATTCTCTCTCTCAGCATTGTTTCTACATTTCAAGCCAATATTTGTAAACAAGCTACAATAAAGAAGTCATTGTTACCCTGATAGGACCTTATTTGACCGTACACATCCTCCTTCAGCAGATAACCACAACTCACAACCAACCATCCAGGAGAGTCCACTGTAATTAGTGGTGTAGAAGCCAGCCAGCCTCGATACTGTTATAATTGGTGTCAGAAGTACTGTTGAAGTCAAAGGTAGAGGACAGGGTTGCAGCCAGAACCATGAATCTTTTGCAGCAGGGATAGACTATGTGACAATGCCAGTAAGTACAAAGTTTTAAGTATTTTTGGGCCTGTATGGTTGTTCCTCTGTTCTTTTTTTCTGCCTTTATATTTTATTTTTGGGCTTAGTTTACATTTGTCTTGGCAGTAGGTTGGCAATATGGAAAAACAAATTCCTGCTCAAAATCCGATTCACCTATGACAGATCAAATGGATCAGTTAAAGACAGAGTAAGGCAACTAAGGGAGGAAAAAGGGTAATTATCACTTCTTAATACACCTGTTCTGAACACTAACACCACTGCATTTTCAATAAATGTATTCATACATGATTTAGAGACAGTTGCTACATTAGAAAATTCGAATGAGCAACAATTATTGAGTGTAGCCAAGGCAAAAGTAACAGGAGAAACTGGGACATACGTTAAGTGCCACATAAAGTTGAGGGAAGAGCAGTCATTTAATGAATTAAAGGAAGGATTAGTGGAAAGATATAAGAGAAAAATACATGAAGATACTACCATGAGCAACTTACTGAATTGTTTCAAGAGCACGGAGACTCAATAGGTTTTGTAGACCGTATTTGCAAAACAAATGCCAGTATGTGAGAGCTTACTGAGGATGGTAATGCTGATAAAGCTATTCTGCAGGAAGTGGTATGTTACATCTTGTCTGACGGAATTTCTGAAGACTCTTAATGAGGCAGTAGAAACCACAGTAGCATTATCAGAGAGAGATGTGATCATCAAGCTGCAGGAGGAGAAAGCAATACTTGTTGCCATGGATGGCACTGTTCCAACTCTCCCCATGGGCATAACTGTTCTTTGGCAGTTTCATGCTTGGCCTTTGCAGCTTCTTTTCCCTTCCATGCTGCATCTCTGTCCTCTTGCTATTCTTTTTCCCCTCCCTTGGGGAACATATATGGGATGTTTTTGGAAATGTGTTCTGCATTTTCAGTACCCTGATGTTGGGACAGTCCCTCTGTTGTTTATTCATTTTTTTCTATCTTAATTCCCTTTCTCTTATCCTTCCACTTTTTCAGCATTTGAGCTGCTTCTTTTTCCTCTTCTTCAATGTTACACTTATGACGACTGGCACATGCACCTGATGTGTAACAGGTGACTGGGTAACATGTAATTACCAGCCATGGGTCGACAGGTAGGGTTTGCATGTACTCCTGGTACAGGCCAGGCCCAGAGAGGGCTGAGCTGCTCCCTTCCAAAATTCCTGATTGGCCCCTCTGTCAGGTGTTTGGGAGGTGTGAGCTGAGTTATGAACCAGCACCTAAGGTGGGCCACAGTTGGGAGGAGAACACCATTGGAGACACTGGAAATCATGGGGGATCTTCTTGCAATGAGCCAATCATATTCACAATCAACATGAACTAAACATAAATGGAATGGGGCTAATGATTCAAAGACCTGCCCAGCTGCACCATGGTTCTTTGGAGTTTCACGTACTGAAGATGGTCAGTCTTTTGCTATGGTAAATCATTTGTTATTTAGAAATGTGTTGATGCAGTTGCTGGCCCTGGATATCCTACTCTTGTTTATGAAATGGCACTTTGCTTTGGATGCTACTACTGATTCTAAAGCACAACTGCTTGCAGCTTCGGTCTTCCATGGCTATCCTGTACGTGTCGAGGCCCATTGAATGTGGAATACTTACAATGGTGTTATATACACTAGGCTGCTCGACTGTCTGACTGAGGTAGAAATCCAAATGCACCTCTATGATCAGGGTGTCACTGCAGTCTATCAGATGATGAAAAAGGTAGATGCATCCTCGATGTCCAGACTCACTCTTTTTCTCACTTTTGATAGAGTGGCGCCTCCATTGAAGATCATAGCAGGCTGTGAAGTTATCACAGTCTGACCATACATTCTGAACCCAATGCGCTGCTACCAGTGTCATCATTACAACTACACTGGAATGTTCTGTCAACAGTTGGCCAAATGTGTAACATATGATAGGGATGCTCATGAGGGTGATTGTCAACCTACTTTTCCTCACTCTGTCAATTGCAGTGGCGACCACGCTATCTCCTCCCGAGATTGTCCTGTGTGTCTTGATGAGTGGGCCATTCAGGAGATCTGGGTGAAGGAAAAGTGCCTTACCTCGTCATTCAAAAGTTGTTGGCTAGCCAGAAATGTTGCATTCTAATATAGGACACTTACAGTACAGTTCTTGCTACACCTTGTTCCATGAAGAACATGGGCACACAGACTTACTACCTCACATTCAACTCTGCGTTTGTAAAATTGCCCAGTGTCATGGTACCATTCCTGCCTCCTCCTCCAGCTGTGCAACTAGCCACCAAACTGTCATCTCAAGGGACAAAGTCACCTGTTACACAACTGGCAAACCAGAAAGCGTAATAGGTATAGTCCTGCAAAGGCTCCTTATGCCCTCCTGCCAAAAAACATCTGAGTCTTCCTTTCCAACAGGAAAGGCTTCAAGAAATCAAACAAAAGCAAACAGTCTCCTCCTTTTCTGACTTGGAGATGTTCTTTGAAGGTGTCACCATGTGATACACTCCCCGGCTAACCCCCATTTTGCTGGTGCACACCACCAACCGTTTTTCTATCCTGGACTTCACAGACCAACAGAAGGAGAATGCTGATGCCTCTGTAGATCTTGTGCAGCATGATCCTGCACCCTGTAGCAGTGAATCTCTGAAGGCTGGCTCCTGGCAGCTGCTGAGGTGACGCATTCACAGTCTTTGATCCAACAAAGAGGACTTACAGCTGCTCTTGGAATCACAGTGTCCACTTTTTCTCTGTCTAAAGGAAACAAAATTGCATCTTCGTAACTGCTTTTGAAATTTTGCATTTCTTCTGGCCCACTTTGACCTTTCCCCTGAGGATGGCATTCCATCTCATGGGGGAGTCATGCTGCTTATCTGGGATGACATTCATAGTCAAGCTATCTCCCTGAATGCCCAGATTCAAGCTACTGCAGTCCACATTTTCCTTCCTCACTTGACCTTTTCCGTTTGTACTGTTAACATCCCTCTGTCATTCAGTGCCACCAGGGCAGACTTCCTCCAGCTTATTCGGGAACTGCCTCATCCCTTCCTGCTGCTCAGTGACCATCTCCTTTGAGCTTTTCCCACAACCAGTCCGAAAGGTGCCCTCTTGGCTGACCTTCTTAATCAACTTAAACTTGTCTGCCTTAACATGGAAACAGCCACTTTCCTTACAGACTCCATACATACCTATTCCCATTTGGTCTTCTCTTTCTGCACTGCTTATCTCGCCCATTGTCTTGAGTGGTCCATTCTCCCCGACAGGTACTTGAGTGACCATTTCTCGTGTACTATTTGTTTGCTGACTCCTACCTCATCTATGTGCACACCAAAATTGCAGATTTCTAAGGCTGACCTTTGACAAACTGATTGTGATGAGAAGGTAGAATATCTTACAAATGTTATCCTTACCACCACAGAACATACCATTCCTCACACTTCCTCTTTACCATGCCATGTCCCAGTCTCTTGGTGGACTGAGGCATGCTGCGACATAATTTGCACTTGGAGACATGCTCTCCACATTTTTAACCATCATTCTATAATGGCAGACTACATTCATTATAAACAGTTGCATGTACAGTGTCATCAAGGTCTCCATTTCCCAATTTCTGGCCTGACCACAACAGGTGATGTCATAGTGGGCCCTATTACTATCTCTCTCACCTCAGGCTGCTTTTTTTACAGAGATTTTGAGCACTAACCACTATCACCCATCACCCTGTCTTCCTCCATCAGAAACTAGAAGAGGAGGCATGGGCGATACCCTTCTATTCTCATAATTATTAGTGCTACAATGCTGCCTTTACTAAGAGACGGCTAGATCGTGCTCTCCCTTCATCCTGATTCTCCACCCCATGGCTGGACAACATACACATTCAGAAGTTTCAGAACATTTCTCTTGTGGGCAAGCATTTTCTCCCTCATACATAGAACCATATCTGGCCAGAGGGCACATTTTCCCAGATGCTGGTGTGAAGCCACTGCCATACCCATACCTAAGCCCAATAAGAACAAACATCTTCCTTCTAGTTATTGGTCCATTTCTCTCACAAGCTGTTTTTGCAAGGTGATGGAACATATTATTCACACCTGGTTAGCATGGTGATTCGAGTCTCAAAATTTACTGACCACTGCACAGTGTGGATTTTGAGCATGCTGTTCCGCAGTTGACCATCTCATCACTTTGTCAACCCATATCATGAATGGTTTTCTGTGGAAATACTAGACCATGGCCATGTTTTTCGATTTGGAGAAAGCCTACGACACCTGTTGGAGGACTGGCGTTTCCACACTTCAGGAATTTTTAAAATATACAGTTTTCAAGGTATATGTGGGTTCTGCCTTGTTTGACACCTTTATGCAGCAAAACAGTGTGCATCAAGGTTTCGTCCTGAGCGTCATCCTCTTGCTATCGCTTTTAAGCTTCCACTGGGCATCTCTGACTCCCTTTTTGTTCACAATTTTGTGATCTATTGCAGTTCTCCATGGACTTGTCTCATTGAGCATTGTCTTCAGAGATGTCTCAATTGTCTTTACTAATGATGGAGTATTGACAATGGCTTTCACTCTTCCAGTGACAAAACCATTTGTACAAATTTCTGGTGATGCAGTTAGTTTTTTCCATCATCCTTACATCTTGGGCCTGTGGCTCTTAAATTTATTGAAACTATGAAATTCCTGAGGCTCATGCTCGATAGGAAACCTCCTTGGTTATCCCACATGTCTTACATGGCAGCCTTCTGTATATGGTCCCTAAATGTCCTACGTGTCCTCGGCAGTACTTCCTGGTGAGCTATTTGGACCACTCCCCTCCTTTCTCTGTTTAAACTTGACTATGGGTGTTTCATTTATGTGTCTCCACTTCAATCCCTCTTACACTGTCTCAATACTATCCACCACTGTGGCATCCGTTTGGTCACTTCCACCTTTTACACTAGTCCAGCTGAGAGTCTGTATGAGAGGTTCCCAAATTACTGTGGTCCTACTGTTACTCCCTGCAGGTCTGGGGGTTAGAATAGGCCCGAGGTATTCCTGCCCGTCGTAAGAGGTGACTAAAAGAATTCCCTTCCACTCAAGGGGGTAGTTTGTGAGTGTGTGTCCGGAGATGGACAGTTCGACGACTTATATTTGTGGTCATTTTGGTTTTTCGTTTATTCTGGTTTTTTCCTTCCTTCCTTTGTTTGTTCCCTTTCTTTGTCCTCCTCCCTCTCTCACTGTCTTCCATACTTTTGACCTTGCCTTCTTCTCCTTGCCTTCTTGTCCACCCTATGGTCTCCACCTTGGCGTTTGAGACAGTTTGTCCTTTCTCTCCCTCTCCCTCTTCTTCCTGCTTGTGAGTGCCTGAAGGCCGACCCATGCGCATTCACACGTGTAGCCGGTGACGGGGTAATGCGTAATTCCCCACCTTGATTAGACGAGTAAGGCACGCACGTACCCCCTGGTATAGGCCCGGCCCAGGGCGGGGTGATTGCCTAAGCTGACACCTTCTGACCATGCCCATTGGTCCCTCCATCCGTTTCTTGGGAGGTGTGACCTGAGGTGTAAACATTCACCTAAGGTGGGAGCACCCTCTGAGAGGGTCCCCACAAGGAAGGAGGGCGCCATCGGAGACGCTGGCAATAATGGGGGATTCATACGCAATGGATTTCTCTTCTTCTTCTCTCTCGACTTCTGCTCAAAAACGGAACTTGACCAGCCACCAATGACAAAAGTACTACTGCCTGCCCCAAAGTTCCTCTTAGTTTCTATGTCTGAGGATGGAAAGGATTTTTCATCTGTCAACCCTTTCGTTATTCAGAAGGGCGTAGATGCCATAGCCAGACCTGTCAAGTCTTGTTGTACCAGGATGCGTAATGGTGCCTTGTTGTTGTAAACTGAGAGCGCCTTTCAGGCACAAAAACTTCTTCAGGCCACACTCCCGTACACGTTCCCTGTCCGGGTGGAAGCTCACCACACTTTGAATTCGTTGCATGGTGTGGTATCTACTAGATCACTCGATGGATTGCCTGATGAGGAGATTCAGTCTTTCCTCACTGAGCAGGGCGTGACGGCTGTCCATAGGGTCATGAAAAAGGCGACAATGACCTTGGACCAACCCGGACACTTTTCTTGACCTTTGATAGCATTTAGCTGCTGTCGCACATCAAAGTGGGCTATGAGGTTATTTCTGTTCGCCCCTATGTCCCGACACCAATGCGCTGCTACCAGTGTCAGAATTTTAATCACACCCGCCAGTCTTGTTCTAATGCAGTTAAATGTGTCACTTGTGGCAGCGACACTCATGAGGGTGACTTTCCACCTCCGTCTCCTCATTGCGTGAACTGTCAGCATGCCCATGCAGCGTCCTCTCGCGACTGTCCCCTCTACAAGGAGGAATGCTGTATACAGGAAATTAGGGTCAAAGAGAAACTGTCCACCTTGGCTGCTCACAAGCTATTTGCTAGTAGGAAGCCCACACTGCTCACAGTGGAGAAATACAGTACTGTCCTTGCCTCTCCTCTGCCTACCAGGGAGGTGTCGACGCAGACATGCGATCTGACCTTTAGCATTACAGTTGTCCGTTTGGTCAGTGCTAAGATTGCTCGGTCAATGTCTCCTCTTCCTCCTGTCACCCCTAAGACACAATCACCTTCATCAGCTTCTGCCTAGACTAAGACCCAGAAGTCAGGTGCACGAGCCTTCAAGAAGGAACCATCCTCGAACTCCCAGCCATCGACCAGTACTTTGACTAAACGATCTTCCAAGAAGGCTCATAGGAAGCAAAGTTCTCCTTCTCCACCATGGCATGTTTCTTCTCCTGCGCCACCCAGTGGTTGCTGCCCCCGGCTGCAACGCTGGTAGCCGAACATATGGCCGTTCACTGGCAGACGAAGCTCCCACTCCCGGCCATTTTAACATGGTGGCCAACAAACCTATTGAAGAAATGGACGATGTCTCTCCACCTATTGATAGTGGTAGCAGTGCTAGCTCAAAGCCAGGCCATCAGCGATCTTTCAGATGACCCTTTCTTGCTTCTCCTTTTTCTTTTTCTTCCCACGATGGCGCTTCTTCATTGGACTATTTGTGGCATTCGCTCCAACCGAGAGGACTTAAAGTTGCTGCTATGCTTGCACTGTCAGCTCATAGTAGCTCTCCAGGAAACGAAGCTACACCTATGCAATCAAATTGACTTGGCATACTATGCCTCTGTGCGTTTTGACCTACCCCCTGTAGAAGGTATTCCGGCTCATGGTGGGGTTTTGTTGCTGGTCCGGGATGATACCTACTACGATCCCATCACATTGCACACCGATCTGCAGGCAGTTGCCATCAGAAATTACTCTCCCCACTTTCACATTTTCCATTTGTACCATGTACACTCATCACCATCTGCCGTTACTAGGGCAGACATGATGCAAATTATTGCTCAGCTACCTGACCATTTTTGATGACTGGAGACTTCAATGTCCACCATCCCCTTTGGGGCTCTCCAGCATCCTGCCCAAGAGGCTCCCTGTAAGCAGACCTTTTCAACCACCTCAGTCTTGTCTGCCTCAATACTGGTGCCCCTGCTTTTCTTTCAGACACAACTCACACCTATTCCCATTTAGACCTCTCTATATGTACTACCCAACTTGCACATCGGTTTGAGTGGTATGCTCTTTCTGATATGTATTCGAGCGACCAGTTCCCTTGTGTTATCTATCTCCTGCATCATACCCCATATCCATGCTCAACTAGTTGGAACATTTCCAAAGCAGACAGGGGGCTCTTCTCTCCCAGGGCGACATTTCAGGATCAAAACTTCGCAAGCTGCAATAGTCAGGTCGCACACCTCACAGAAGTCATTCTCACTGCTGCTGAATATTCCATCCCTCATACTACTTCTTCTCCACATCGTGTACCAGTCCCCTGGTGGACCGCAGCATGTAGAGACGCTTTACCAACTCGTCGACGTGCTTTACGCACCTTTAAACATCGCTCTACGATGGTGAATTGTATTAATTATAAACAATTACATGCACAGTGTCGTCAAGTTATTAAAGAAAACAAGAAAGCCAGCTGGGCTGTTTCCACAAGCTCCTTCAACAGTTTTACTCCTTCTTCTGTTGTCTGGGGGTAACCTGTGCCGGCTATCTGGCACTAAGGTTTACTCACCAGTTTCTGACTTGATGGTCGCGAATGACGTCCTTGTGGTCCTTGATTTTTCACAGAGGTTTCGAGCTCCACTCATTACCACCCTGCCTTCCTCCCCCAAAAACAGGCAGAGGAGGCAAGGCCACCTAACTTCCGCTCCTCGAATCATGAAAGTTATAATGCCCCATTCACCATGCGGGAACTCGAAAGTGCACTTGCCTGCTCATGGTCCTCCACTCCGAGGCCTGATTCTATTCATATTCAGATGCTGAAGTACCTTTCTCCTGCTGGTAAAGGTTTTCTTCTTTGTACTTATAATCATATCTGGATTGAGTGTCATGTTCCCACATGCTGGTGCGAATCTATTGTTGTCCCGATTCCTAAGCCAGGTAAGGACAAGCACTTGCCTTTCAGTTATCGACACATTTCCCTTACAAGCTGTGTCTGTAAGGTGATGGAACGAATGGTTAACTCTCGTTTGGTTTGGCTGCTCAAATCTCGTTGCCTACTTACCAATGTGCAATGTGGATTTCATAGGCGCCGCTCTGCTATTGACCATCTGGTTACCTTGTCGACCTTCATTATGAATAACTTCTTGCGGAAGCACCAGACAGTGGCTGTGTTCTTTGATTTGGAAAAGGCTTACGACACCTGTTGGAGGGTGGGCATTCTCCGCACCATGCACACATGGGGCCTCCGCAGTCACCTCCCTCTTTTTATTCATACATTTTTAATGGATAGACAGTTCAGGGTATGTGTGGGTTCTGTCCTGCCCGACACCTTTCGTCAGGAGAATGGGGTGCCACAGGGCTCAGTTTTGAGCATCGCTCTCTTCGCCATAGCAATCAATCCAATAATGGATTGTCTCCCAGCTGATGTGTCGGGCTCCCTTTCGGTGGACAATTTTACCATCTACTGCAGTGCGCAGCGTACATGTTTCCTGGAGTGCTGTTTCAGCGCTGTCTTCAGCACTGTATTGACCGTCTTTACTTGTGGAGTGTCGCCAATGGCTTCCATTTTTCTCCCTAGAAGACGGTTTGCATTAACTTCCGGCGCTACAAAGAGTTTCTCCCACCATCTTTACATCTTGGTCCCATTGCTCTCTCATTCTTGGAGACAACAAAATTTTTAGGTCTTACATTTGACAGGAAACTTAGCTGGTCTCCACATGTGTCATATTTGGCTACCCATTGTACCCATTCCCTAAATGTACTCCGTGTTCTCAGCAGTACGTTGTGGGGAGCGGATCGAACCGTCCTCCTTCGCCTATATCGGTCAATCGTCTGCTCAAAGCTGGATTATGGGAGCTTTGTATATTCCTCTGCACAGCATCTTATGCCACCCCAACTCTATACAACATCAGGGGTTACGTCTTTCGATCGGAGCGTTCTATACTCGTCCCATCAAGAGTCTTCGTGCTGAAGCTGGTGAATTGCTACTAACTTACCAGTGTGATATACTGGTATGCCTGTTGGCTATTATCAATGCCTGACCACCCATCTTATCGTTCCTTTTTTGATGACTCTCTAGATCATCAATACGGGTTGTATGTATCTGCCTTGCTACCCCCTGGAGTTCACTTTCGTCGCCTCCTTCAGCACCTTGATTTTTCACTTCCTGCAACCTTTAGAGTGGGTGAGAGCCAAGTGCTACCTTGGCTCCAGGCTCAGGTTTGCATTCACCTTGACCTCAGCTCACTCCCAAAGGAGGTTACCCCAGCTTCGGTATACCGCTCACAGTTTGTCGAACTTCGTTCGAAGTTCATTAATACGATCTTCATTTATACAGATGGCTCTAAGACCAATGACAGTGTTGGGTGTTCTTTTATTTTCAGGGCACACAGTTTCAAATACTGGCTCCATGGCCATTTTTTGGTCTTCACAGCTGAGCTATTTGCCCTCTACCAGGCTGTTCTTTACATCTGCCGCCACCGGCGTTCTGCTTAAGTCATCTGCTCTGATTCCCTGAGCACCATCCAGAGCCTCAGTGATTCACATCCCGGATCCAACACTCTTCAGCAGCTGGCGGACGACGGTTCTCCGATTACCTTTATGTGGGTTCCTGGCCATGTCGGTATCCCTGGGAATGAAGCTGCAGATGCTGCGGCCAAGGCTGCGGTTCTCCAGCATTGGACAGCTTCTTGTTGTGTGCCTTCATCTGATTTTAGCAGGGTCATTTTTCAGTGCATTTTATCACTGTGGCATGCCGATTGGTCTACACTTACTGAAAACAAGCTTCAGGCATGGAAACCTCTCCCCACGGCTTGGACGACCTCTTCACACCATTCTCGGTGGGAGGAGGTCGTTTTGGCGCAGTTATAGTTTGGACACTGCCGGTTCAGCCACCGCCATCTGCTGATGGCTGCACCGGCACCATTCTGCCCATGTGAGCAATTGCTGACGGTACGCCACATTTTAACGTCCTGTCTGAATTTTAATACACTGCACATTGATCTTGGCCTGCCATGTACTCGGGATGAAATTTTAGTGGATAACTCAGGAGCAGCTGCTCACGTTCTTCATTTTATCCACCTGATGAACCTGTCTCAGGATGTTTGATTATGCTGTTTTCTTTTAATTTTTAATCTGTTGCCTGTTAATGTGCATTTTATAGTGTTGTCCTTTTTAGTTGCTGTTTTAACATTGTGCCTCGCAGTGCATTCATAAAAAGAAGGTCTTACTGTCATGACTTCTCCTCAACAGATATGCATGGCGTTTGTCTGTCATGCCTGTCCACCCATTCTATGTCGTCTTCTTCAATGACTCCTTTGACTACCACGTGTGTCCCTCTTTTCTATTACCTCCTGGAGTTTGCTTATGGCATTTTCTCTGGCAGCTTAACTTCACACCACTTGCCACTTTCCCGATGCCTGTGAAGCCTTCACCAACTTCGCTTTGTGCGGCAGCCTTCATTTGCTTCCTAAGGACACTACTGCAGCCTTGCTGTATTGCCGTAAGTTTCATGACCTTTGCAAGAAACTTATGATAGTACCTTTGTGTATACTGATGGCTTTTGGACTGACCATGGTGTTGGGGGTGTTAGGTCTGCCTTTGTCATTGGCACTGATGATTTTTGGTATTGGCTTTTGGAACACTGCTCAGTACTTACAGCAGAGCTCTTTGCCCTTTATCAGGCCATGCACTACATCCAGATACACAGGCTTTTCAATTGTCATCTGCTCTGGCTCTTTCAGTGTGCCCTTCAGAGCCTCTGTGTTCTGTACACCATCCATCCCTAACTGCAATGTGTCCAGGAAAGCTGTCACTTTCTCACTCTTGATGGAACCACTGCATTATTTATGTGGGTTCCCAGTTACATCTGTATGATGGGAAATGAGGCAGCTGACACTGCTGCCAAGGCTGCAGTCCTCGTATCTCAGCCCACTAGCTCTTCCATTCCCTCCAATGAGCTTTTTGTTGCCATCTGTCAGTAGGTTGTGTCACTTTGGCATCACCAGAGGCGCTCCCTTCATGGGAACAAGCTCTGTGGAATGAAGCCTCTACCAGCAGCTCGGATGATCTTCTCTTATCTGTCTCGCTGAGACGAGATCATTTTAGCTAGGTTGCATATTGGGCACTGTCCTTTTAGCTATCACCATTTATTAAGTGGTGCTCCCTGACCACTTTGTGCTCATTGGCCTTAACATTTGACGGTACACCATTTCCTGATGGAATGCCCTTTTTTTTTTTTTTTTTAAAGCCATTTACATTCTCATTTATGTTTGCGGTCTGAGTTGTCGGCAGTTTTAGCAAACGACACGCAGGCTGTTGACTGCATTTTACTTACTATTCATTGTAGCAACATGGCGAAGGACATTTAATCTTTAGTTCAGGACTATTTCTCTATGGGGTATTTTTTGGACCTTTCTCCAAGTCCCTGTTCTTGGCTGTCTTTCTTTCCGTCAACTGGGTTAATGTGTTGTTGTTTTTAACTTCTTTTTTCTTTGTGTTCTATGGTTTTAATCTGTGTGTATTTCACTAGTTGTTTTTGCACCCTAAAACAAAACAGAACAAACTGCTCCAACTAGTAAACTAAGTTGGCAGTACTTCTGCCAGCATTAAGTTTGAGCAATGGCAAACTGTACATCTAGTGTTAGTTCCAGAGTCAGTATCCTAGTGGGCCTATGGTACAGAAGAGTGTGCATATGTGGCATATTTAGTCAGCCTGGGCTACTCAACCTCATCATGTTAACAGGTACTGTTGTATTTGCTGGGTTCTGTTATGGATCGCAGCTACCTGTGCTGGGTCCACTGGCAGACTGTGTTCTTGTGTTTAAAGACACACAGTGTTTCAACTGGCTTTGACATATCTGCATATTAGCTTCTGAATACAAGTTGGGCTCATGTAGTTGACAGTCAGTAACTAGGCTGTGTAGTGGTATATTCATGGGGCTACATTTGTAGTTGACAGAAGACTTACTGAATGGCCTTGATTATATGAAAAGTGGCTGCCAGTTATTACTTACAGTTTGTTGCAGATTTGGCTCCATTGTACATGCACTGCCTGAATGAATCTTGAACGCCTACCACATACAGGAAGGAGGGCTGTACCAGTGCAGCACACAGTGAAGAAAGGAAGCTAACATTGTTCATATCCTTACATTAACCTAAATGTACTGTTTCTCTTGCAATAGTAAGTTGCTCACATTAGTTGGATGTGTTAGGAATACAGTTCTTTCTATGTTTACCTAATCAGTAATCATAAGTCTTTCTCTTATTGATAATAACTGTACTTTGAATATTGGCTGATCTTATTTTTAAGATAAACTTTTTCAGTTACATGTTACTTGCCAGTCTTTTTTTAAGTAAGTACTGCATAACTGTTCCCTCAAGTAAATATTGCTGGAATAGCTGCAGAAAAATTTGGCTGTTGTTTTTAATTGTTATATGCCAGCCTATTTTAAATAGCTGGATTATGTGTTGCTGGCAAACCAGTTTGAATACCTAAAATGTATATTTGCTGATGCTGTCTCAATGGAACATTACTTGCCAAGCTGTTGAATAATTAGATTAATGTTTTGTTAATTGAGTGTTAGTTATCAATCTATTGAAATAACTGTTGTGACTTGAACACTGGCTGTTTTTAAGTTGTGACTTCCTCATAGTGAGCTGTGAGTCAATGTTGAATTGAATTTTATTCGGCTGGAGTATGATCATGTTACAGTTTATTGAAGTTTTCAATAAATGTCATCATCAGTGTTCTACCAAAAGGCAGGTTTTCACATGGTAGTTTGTTCGGTTTTCTGCCATCCTCTCCAGGTCTGCATAATTTCCTCTTCCCTTTATGTCATCTATCATCTTGTATCTCCTTCTTCCTCTGTCTTCTCCCACAAACCAATCCTTCCAAAGCATCTGCTAGCAAGCACTCCCTTCTCAATGAATGTCCCAACCAGTACTTTTTCCTTTCTCTTACAACCTTCAGCATATATCTTCTCTCACCAACCCTTTCCAATACTCTTTCATTACTCACTCTTTCCATCCAGCTTATTCTCTCCATTCTCCTCCACATCTCAAATGCTTCTAACCTTTTTTCAGCCTCTCATCTCAGTGTCCATGTTTCTGCCCCATATAGTGCCACACTCCAGACAAAACATTTTGCCAAGCCTTTTCCTTAGTCCTTTATCTAATTTGCCACATAAGAATCTCATCTTTCTGTTTAATGCCTCCTTCACTATGGCAATTCGAGTTTTCACCTCCTGGTGACATCTCAAGTCTTCAGTTATTGTGCTTCCAAGATATTTAAATTCACTTACTTGGCTAATGGTAGATTGTCCTATTTAAATAATGGACAGTGTGCATCTTGTACTGATGACCATACTCTTTGTTTTTGCTGTGTTTATTTGCATCCCATATTCCACACAAGCTTCATTCAGATCAATCAGCATGCTATTCACTGCCCACTCACTTTCTGCCACTAATACCATGTCATCAGCAAATCTTATACATGCTTTCCACCAATACATATTCCTCTTTTCCCACCTAAGCTTTTCGCAAAAATCTCTACAAGGTATACGTTAAACAACTGTGGGGAAAGGCAACAACCTTGTCTAACACCTCATCCAATGCTACTTCCTTCTGACATTTCATTTCCAATCCTTATCCTTACTTTCTGGTGTAAATATAGATTCTGTCTCAGTCATCTCTCTCCCCAATCTACTCCTTTCCTCTTCAAAATATCTATCAGCTTGTTCCACTGAACTCTGTCAAAAGCCTTTTCTAAATCTATAAAAACAGCAACCTTTTTCCATATATCTTTCCCCTATAGTTTTTAGCAGGCCAATAGCATCTCTTGTTCCTTTTCCTCTTCTAAATCCAAACTGCTCCTCTGCAATCCCTCTATCCCTCTATTCAACACTCTCAGCAAGGCTTTAGCTGCATGAGCAATTTAGATTGATGGTCTGGTGCTCTTCACATTTTTTAGTGTTTCTCTTTTTCTCTATTGGTATCATAACTTCAGTAAATGGATTATGCAAAATGTGAAACCCCAACTACAACAGTCTATCCTTTTATCCTAATGGCCCTGTAATCTGCTAAACTTAACACAGATGTAAAGTGTTTCAGATGTGATCATACAGTGCATATGAAACATAACTGAAGAGAGCAACAGTATTGGATGCGCAAGTCAATTGGGCTTTGTAAGTAGAATCATAATAGCAGGAATTTGCAGAGATAGAGAAGATGGTCTCCACATGTGAGCACACGACAGCTTGAAAATGAGTCTGGCATTCCTAAAACCAGTGTACATCATATTTTCACATGTCGCCAGTTCCATCCTTACCTTGTACACCTATACCAAGAATTGCATGGGAATGATTTCCAGAATCGTGTACAGTTCTGTCAGTGGGCACAGCAGCAAATCCTTGCCATCACGAACTTCATCTCCAATGTTCTATTTACCAATGAATGTTCCTTCTCAAACAAAGGACAAGTAAATACAAGGAACATGCATTATAGGTCCAGTGACAACCTACGATGGCTTATACAGGTGGAACATCAACTTCAATAGAGAGTTAATGTCCGGTGTGGGATGCTTGGTACTACAATTATTGGTCCTTATTTCATCAATCATAGTCTGAATGGCACAGAGTATGCTAACTTCCTCAGACAAATACTTCCTCCTCTTCTGGATGAAGTGCTGCTAAGAACCAATCAACACGATGGATGTCCAGCACATAATGCCTTGTGTGCACATCATGTTATGATCCAAAGGTATCCTGCCAGATGGATTGGTTGAGGAGGAACAATTACGCAGCCTGCTAGGTCTCCAGATTTAAATCCTCTGGACTTTTTTCTTTGGGGATGCATCAAAGATATTGTCTTTTGTGATATTCCAACAACTCCAGAGGACACAGAGGAACATATCATAATTGCTTGTAATTCTCTTCAGCAGGCAACACTGGAAGCAGTAAATAATTCTTTCATTCAATAAGTGCACCAGTGTATCAGTGTCCAGGGTCACCACTTTGAGCACATTTGAATGTTCTACTCTTGGGCAGTGGTGCAGGAGAGTCAAAGTCAATTTTGTGTTATGTTTTTAATTGGTTTTCATTTGTTTTCAGACAACTCCAGTAAGTGGATGAGTTTCTGGTCCTGGGCTCAAAGTCAATGTTATGTAATTAATAATTTTGTGTTTCAGTGAATGGTACACTGTGATATGTTTTTGAATAGGGCTTTAGGAGAGGAAATGAATTACCAAATAAAAAATACAGGGTACCATTTAAAAAGTCATACTGCTGTTCATATCTTTGTAAAAAAAGAGCTACAATAAAGGGAATCATGCTGATTGATGTCCCCCTGATGGCTGAATAACATCTGCTTGAAACATTTTGTAATTTGCATCTGGAAAAACAGTTATTTAGGGTGGTCAAGTTATATGGGATACCCCGTATATAAATTTACAGACTCACATAATAAAACAAAGAATGAAACAGTCCCCACTGTAATAAATCATTAAAAGCAAAATTGCAAATTTTTGCTTGTCATGTTTACATAAGCTGTTCTTAATATGGCTTATATCACTTAAACATCAATATGATCACAAATCATTTAATCAAGTAAGTATCATCATAACAGCAGCTTTATTCACTGAAACCCAAATCATTCTTACTTAAAACGTGTGTAAAGCATCCAGGAAGAATAGCAGTGCAGTGTGGTTAAGTATTACTCGGCAACTGTCAGTTGAAAATGTTTGACAGCATTTCCAGTTTCCTGTTATCCCAACACTGTATGTGTGTACTCTGGGCTTTCAGTGTAACTACATCATGCTTGATGCATGTTGTGTCACTGAGCAGCCAGCCATGGCTATGATAGTCATTCCTCATATATACTGTGCAGCTGTGCCATGTTGGATTGATAGGTATTGGTATTAAAAGACCATGACACTAATTTGTACAACTGCTTCATGCTGTGAATGTTATTCTATTGTATCAGTTAAATCCAGTACATATATTCCAAACCTTAATTTTTTAATAGTGGTGGAGCCCCTCCATGCCTACACTGGCATGATGGCCAACACATAAGATCTACTGCCATCTCTGCATAAGGGTTAGTTTTCACTAAAGTGAGGTCTTGCAGGATGCAGGTACTGTGATGTTTTCGTATGTCAGGTTAAGGTTACCCATTAATACATGCTCATTTGGAGACAGACTGGGTAGAAAGCTGAATGAAGGGTAGCAGTTTGAAGGGCAGAGGGGAAAACAGTGCTAAGGCAAGACCCAAGGGAAAAAAACCCTCTGTGATAGTTGGGTCGGGTTGTAAGAGCAATAGCAGTTTTCTTGCTGCCTGTGACAGGTCATGCAAGGGTAGGCTTTGTTAGCAGTGGGTATCATGCAGGTCGATACCTTTCACATTGTGTGGTGTTGTTACTTGGGGGCTATCGTTGGGTGCTGATGTTGATTTCTTGGTCAGCATCAGCATACTTGTAACATTTAAGCTCATCATTGTTTTGTGTCCAATACATCATATATCAGATTCAGTGTACGGTAATGTTTGCATTTCGTTTGCGTGTCACTGTGCGAGCTTGTTGATTTCCCTGCTGTAGCCTATTGGTTGGCTTTAATAACACCTGGCACATCCAGCAAACGTTGCTGATATGCAGGGGATTGACTATGTTGTTGCTTATGGGTGTATGTTAGCTTGCTATGGGTGGTTATGTCCTAGCTAGTAGAGTCTTTGGCCGCTTGTGCTTCCACCTATGGTTGTGATCGTAGTTTCCCAAAGTATGGCTGAAAGGATTGTTAGAGGGTCTCAAGTTCCTGTACAGTCATGTGGCATGTGTTTTTGAATACTTCCTTGAGGGTTTCAAGGCGGTATTCATTGTGAAGATTCATGGTGCATGTATAGCGGGGAGCATTGCTTATGGTGCATATCACTTTGTTCTGCATGATCTGCATGTGGTGCAGGTGTGTAGGAGCTGCGTATCCCCAGATAGGAGCTGCATACATCATAAGAGGTCTAATCAGTGTCATGTTTATGGACCTTGACACCCTCCTATTCAGTGTACTTTCCCTGTGAGCATTGGGTAAGGTTGTTTGAGCCTCGCATGTGCTCTGTTGGCAATGTATTCAATGTGGTCCCCCGTGTAAGTGTCTGGTTCAGCCAAACACCAAGATATCTGACTTTCTCTCAGAAATGTATTGGGCATTTATATAGTGTTACTTGCTGACAGTGTTGATGTTTATGCAGTAGTTTTGGTCAGCATGTGAACAGAACTGATTTGCACTTGTCAAAATTTACTTTAATATACCATCATGCCAACCAAGGCTCGGCAGTTCTGAGTGTCGTTTGTATTCATGAATTTATGTTCAGTGGTTTCCAGTCTTGCACAAGGATGGCTGCGCCATTGTCATGTTTTGTATTGCTGGAAAGTCATTAATGTACAGGTTCAGCAAGATGGTCCCCAGGATGCTTCTCTGGGGTACCCCAGATTGGATACCGTGTTGTTGATTGTTTCCCCTGTGCATCAGTGTTAAAACATCTGTTCGTGAGATATGAGATGTATGAATCCATCTGGAAAACCAGCTCCACTTAGTTTGCGTATAAGGACATTGTGCCAGAGATGGTTGACAGCTTTTTTTATGTCCATGAATACAGCCGCTGTGGCTTTGTTCATGTTGTAGTCATGTGTTATATGTTCGACTACATGGGGGAGTTCTAAACTTGGTAATGCTGTCTATTTATAAATGATGACACTAGTTTACATCCCTAGTTATCTTGTGCATCTCCAGCTTAAAACAGTAGGTCTACTGCATTTAAATCATCCTGCTGTTATGACCCATGTCATCTTAAAATCAATTTTGATGTCAATAATTTAAAACATAGTAGACAGTGGGGTATATAGGACTAAATACCATACATTTGTGTATTATATTGTGTAGATCAGTTCTATTGGCTCCTCCTTCCCCTATGCCTCTTACTTTGCACCTCCTCCCCCTCCCCCCTCCTCTCCTCCCCCCACACACTCAATGACACAGCCTAATTTTTTAAAAATTCTTTACATATTTTTTACAGAGTAACTTTTTTAAAAGAGAAAAACAATCTCTGTACATAGGAGCATTTTTATCACTGTTAACTGCAATTTCAATTTCTTTAAATCTTAGTCAGACAGGTACAGAAAAAAAGAGTGAAGACATTGCTAGCTTTCAGATGAGGCCTTTAACAAGCCAAGGCCCATTAATTTTTTATTTGGGGATAATAAATTCCAATATTTTAGGATTCATAGGTAGGTAGGTGAAATTGAAAGATGAACTAAATAACATCAGATACAATTGAATTAACTGAAGCATTGGAGAAAAAGGGAAAAATAAAAAATAGAATTAAGATCAGGAAATAACATTTTACTGCAGTGTATCAAAGAATGGAGAATAACAGCACATGTTTTAATAACAAACAAAAGACATTTAGGTTCATGCACTAAGATGAACATTATTAGGCCTGTAGTAATACTTGGAAGAACTTTCTTGAGAAACACCCATAAATAGTGTTCCCTACCTACCTTCCTGCCTGCCTGCTAAAACACAGGAACTGTTTACTAGTGACTAGGTTAGCACCCACTGCTTCCATCACATGGACTGTATGGCCTGCAGAGATCTTTTTTGTTTTTATTTAATTGAATTTTTATGTTGTTCACAAACTGCAACACCTTCTAAGCTCTTTACACTAATTAAGGCCATATAAGCATGGTCTTCTCTAAATGTACTTCTGACTATAAAGTAATTCTGGTAAATGGAGTCCAAAAGTTTTGTTAATCATGGCTTTTGCATTCTTTTGGAGATATTTTCATAGTAACTTTAATCCCTTAACAAATATTTCTTTATATCTAATCAAGCAGGGAAACAACAATTTTCATAAATTTAGTGTTAAAAGTTTTAAAATGTAAATTCTCATCCTCTATTGCACTCCCTTAGGGAGTGACTCTTCAGAAACACTGAAATACATCACCAATTGTCATTGATGTAGCCCAAAAAAATCCTTTAGGAGTTCCTTAGTAATTATTAAAAAAAACTTTTAGCCACTATTTTACCTGCTTAATGGTTGAATTGTCAAACATGCTAAAACTAGTTTTTGTAGTTCTAGCTTTGAAACCCCCCCCCCCCCCCCCCCCCGTTTTTTTTTTTTTTTTTTTTTTTTTTTTTTTTTTTTTTTTTAGCTGAGATGTCAAATATGAATGTTCATAGATACAGTTTTAAAAATACTTTAGTAGTTGTTTAATAATGATATATTGTCAAAAACGCTTTACCCTCAGTGTTAAATTTCCAAAAATGCTGAAACACATATTTCTTTATTTCTGGCTTAGAAACCAAATACCATTTTTTTAAAATATCTAGCTTCAAAAATGCCTTAATTGTGACTTTTTCAGGAAAACCCCCACCCCCTTAATGTTGGAATTTCGAAATAAAGTCCCTTTTTAAACAATGCTTGCAGTATAAGATCCACACCTTATCCAAATTTCAAGTTATATCCTTAGTGATTGGGACTGAGTGATGGTGAGTCAGTTAGTAAGTCAGTTAGTCAGGATGATGCCTTTTATATACAGAGATAAACACAAGCTCACACACTGAGTACGCTTGATGTCTATCAGGTCACTGGCCAATGCATCATCAGACATGTAGAGATTGAAGACTGCTGCCAAGAATACCAGCAGCATACTTAACTACTGTAATGGAACCTGCCTGTGGTCACAAAACAATGTCTGTCCTAAATACCTGGAATAGATAACAAATGGATAAACATTCTGGTACCAATGTCTAACTGTTGGGATTATATCACTAAACAACACACTGAGACATCCACGACAGACAGTCAGAACCATCACTACAACCTTTTGTAAGGTCTGGGCACCTGCACTTTGATCAATTAAAAATCAGAAAGAATGAAATTTGGGTCTGGAAACCAATGGTTGTCCCTGATATTACATATGCACAAGTGCAGCCATGCCATTGGTATGTAACTGTTTATGTCTAAGGCTACAATTAATTCAAAATATCATACGTGAGGTGCAAATTGCAAAGTTATTAACTTCTCTCAGTTGCTCTTATCATTGTTCTAGATACCCAAGTACTGATAAAGAGCATCTGAACAAGTATATCAGTCACGAAACTTCTTGATAGATTAAAACTATGTGTCAGACTGAGACTCGAACTCGGGACCTTTGCCTTTTGCAGGCAAGTGCTCTACTTGCCCGTGAAAGGTCCTGAGTTCGAGTCTCAGTCTGGCACACGGTTTTAATCTGCCAGGAAGTTTTATATCAGTGCACACTCCGCCACAGAGTGAAAATCTCATTCTGGATATATCAGTCATGGCTTTTCAACACTTTGGTCTCCCAGCTCCTCCTCCTTGAAATCATTGGGTTTGTCAACATTGTGGCCTCCCAGGTCCTCCCCCTTGAAATCATTGGGTTTGTCATGTAGAGATATTTAAAATCTTTGTGTATTCCTTTTATGATGATAGTGTTGATGCACTCTTGGTAATGCTTTGTAAAAGAGTGTCAATTCATTCAGAAGCCTGGAATGTTTCAACATGTATGGGCACAGATGAGGAGAGGTGCTGAAGTCTGCCTTCACATGAACTGTGGCCATGTGGAACATTTGTTGCTGTGTGTTTGTCCTCAAGTGAATATCTGCAGTTTGGATCCTAGCTGACTGTGTTAAAAGTTTCACATGTATTCACTCATAATATGTGATATCGGGGAAACCATTGTATCCCTCTTAAGAGCCATGGATTTTCCTGTGGCGGGGTGACTTGCACACCTCGATAATACAGATAGCCACTGTGCAGGTACAACCATGTTCCAGGAACATTTGTGAGGAGGCAAGATTAGCCTATGGTTAGTAAAGAGGGCAACAACCATTTCACTAGTTGCAGGGGCAACTGATTTAACCTTGAAATATCATCCAACATAGCCTTGCTTACGTTTGTACTACAGCACAACTGAAACCAAGCCACTATATTTCCTGCACACATAAAACACTAGAAGATAGTATCATCATGGCAACCACATAATTATAGGCCTATACTGCTGATGTCAATCTACTGTAGAATTATAGATGATGTTTTACACTCAGACATTGTGATGCTTTTGAAGAAAGTAAGTCTCCTCTAAAAGTCAACACAGATTCTGCATACAGAGATACAGAGCACTGTATATATTAGCACTCAGTTTCATGTAGTGCTTCTTGACTTCAGGAGGGCATTTAGCACATTTCTGCACTAGTATTTAGTAAATAAATAAATATAAATATAAATACAAACAAACAAGACGAGTGTGGCGGGTGTGAGTAGGACTCTCATTCTTAGGATCCCATACAAAATTACTTACTTGTATAGACATTTCATCTACAGATTTGATAAATGAGTTTGAACCAAAATATGTGACATAAATGGACATATATTTTGATTGCAGTGACTTAGAAGCTTACATTTTCTACACTTTGAAGGGACCTCAGACCTTAGTATTTGACACATATTTCAGCTTCATAACTGTATTCATTTTTGAGAGAAAGTGATCTTAACAGACAGACAAATGGCAAACAAAGTGATCCTATAAGGGTTCTGTTCTTACTGACTGAGGCATGGAACCTTGAAAATATGAGTTGAAAAAGTTGTTGTTGTTGTGGTCTTCCGCCCTGAGACTGGTTTGATGCAGCTCTCCATGCTAATCTATCCTGTGCAAGCTCCTTCAACTCCCAGTACCTACTGCAACCTACATCCTTCTGAATCTGCTTATAGTATTCATCTCTTGGTCTCCCTCTAAGATTTTTACCCACCACGCTGCCCTCCAATACTATATTGGTGATCCCTTGATGCCTCAGGACATGTCCTACCAGCCGATCCCTTCTTCTAGTCAAGTTGTGCCACAAACTTCTCTTCTCCCCAATCCTATTCAATACCTCCTCATTAATTACGTGATCTACCAACCTAATCCTCAACATTCTTCAGTAGCACCACATTTTGAAAGCTTCTATTCTCCTCTTGTCCAAATTATTTATTGTCCATGTTTCACTTCCATACATGGCTACACTCCATCCAAATAATTTCAGAAACGACTTCCTAACACTTGAATCTATACTCGATGTTAACAAATTTTTCTTCTTCAGAAACACTTTCCTTGCCATTGCCAGTCTATATTTTATATCCTCTCTACTTCGACCATCATCAGTTATTTTGCTCCCCAAATAGCAAAACTCCTTTACTACTTTAAGTGTCTCATTTTCTAATCTAATTCCCTCAGCATCACCTGACTTAATTCAACTACATTCCATTATCTTTGTTTTGCTTTTGTTGATTATCATCTTACATACTCCTTTCAAGACACCATCCATTCCATTCAACTGCTCTTCCAAGTCCTTTGCTGTCTCTGACAGAATTACAATGTCATCGGCGAACCTCAAAGTTTTAATTTCTTCTCCCTGGATTTTAATACCTACTCCAAAATTTTCTTTACTGCTTGCTCAATATACAGGTTGAACAACATCAGGGAGAGGCTACAAACCTGTCTCACTCTCTTCACAACCATTGCTTCCCTTTCATGCCCCTTGACTCTTATAGCTGCCATCTGCTTTCTGTACAGATTGTAAATAGCCTTTCGCTCCCTGTATTTTACCCCTGCCACCTTTAGAATTTGAAAGAGAGTATTCCAGTCAACATTGTCAAAAGCTTTCTCTAAGTCTACAACTGCTAGAAACATAGGTTTGCCTTTCCTTAATCTTTCTTCTAAGGTAAGTCTAGGTCAGTATTGCCTCACGTGTTCCAACATTTCTACAGAACCCAAACTGATCTTCGCCGAGGTTGGCTTCTATTGGTTTTTCCATTCGTCTGTAAATAATTTGTGTTAGTATTTTGCAGCTGTGTCTTATTAATTTTCACATCTGTCAACACCTGCTTTCTTTGGGATTGGAAGTATTATATTCTTCTTGAAGTCTGAGGGTATTTCGCCTGTCTTGTACATCTTGCTCACCACATGGTAGAGTTTTGTCAGGACTGGCTCTCCCAAGGCTGTCAGTAGTTCTTATGGGCTGTTGTCTACTCCCGAGGCCTTCTTTCGACTCGGGTCTTTCAGTGCTCTGTCAAACTCTTCATGCAGTATCATATCTCACATTTCATCTTCACCTACATCCTCTTCCATTTCCATAATATTGTACATCGCCCTTGTATAGACCCTCTATATACTTCTTCCACCTTTCTGCTCTCCCCTCTTTGCTTAGAACTGGGTTTCCATTCAAGCTCTTGATGTTCATACAAGTGGCTCTTTTCTTCAGAGGTCTCTTTAATTTTCCTGTAGGCTGTACCTATTTTACCCTAGTGAGATAAGCCTCCACATCCTTACATTTGTCCTCTGGCCATGCCTGCTTAGCCATTTTGCACCTCCTGTTGATCTCATTTTTGAGAAGTTTGTATTCCTTTTTGCCTGCTTCATTTTCTGCATTTTTGTATTTTCTCCTTTCATCAATTAAATTCAATATTTCTTCTGTTACCCAAGGATTTCTACTAGCCCTCGTCTTTTTACCTACTTGATCCTCTGCTGCCTTAACTACTTCATCCCTCAAAGCTACCCATTCTTCTTCTACTGTATTTATTTCCCCCATTCCTGTCAATTGTTCCCTTATGCACTCCCTGAAACTCTGTACAACCTCTGTTTCTTTCAGTTTATCCAGGTCCATCTCCTTAAATTCCCACCTTTTTGCAGTTTCTTCAGTTTTAATCTACAGGTCATAACCAATAGATTGTGGTCAGAGTCCACATCTGCCCCTGGAAATGTCCTATAATTTAAAACCTGGGTCCTATATCTCTGTCTTACCATTATACAATCTATCTGATACCTTTTAGCATCACCAGGTATCTTCCATGTATACAACCTTCTTTTATGATTCTTGAACCAAGTGTTAGCTATTATTAAGTTATGCTCTGTGCAAAATTCTAACAGATGGCTTCCTCACCTACTATGTTTCCTTCTCTGCCTTTTCCTACTACCAAATTCCAGTCACCCATGAGTGTTAAATTCTTGTCTCCCTTCACTACCTGAATAATTTCTTTTATCTCATCATACATTTCTTCAATTTCTTCATCATCTGCAGAGCTAGTTGGCATATAAACTTGTGCTACTGTAGTGGGCACGGGCTTCGTGTCTACCTTGGCCACAATAATGCGTTCACTATGCTGTTTGTAGTAGCTTACCTGCACTCCTATTCTTTTATTCATTATTAAACCTACTCCTGCATTACCCCTATCTGATTTTGTATTTATAACCCTGTATTCACCTGACCATAAATCTTGTTCCTCCTGCCACCAAACTTCACTAATGCCCTCTATATCTAACTTTAACCTATCGATTTCCCTTTTTAAATTTTCTAACCTAACTGCCCGATTAAGGGATCTGACATTCCATGCTCCGATCCATAGAACGCCAGTTTTCTTCCTCGTGATAACGATGTCCTCTTGAATAGTCCCTGCCCGGAGAACCGAATGGGGGACTATTTTACCTCCGGAATATTTTATCCAAGAGGACGCCATCATCATTTAACCATACAGTGAAGCTGCATGCCCTCGGGAAAAATTATGGCTTTAGTTTCCCCTTGCTTTCAACTGTTCGCAGTACCAGCACAGCAAGGCCGTTTTGGTTAGTGTTACAAGGCCAGATCAGTCAATCATCCAGACTGTTGCCCTTGCAACTACTGAAAAGGCTACTGCCCCTCTTGAGGAACCACACATTTGTCTGGCCTCTCAACAGATAACCCTCCGTTGTGGTTGCACCTACGGTACGGCTATCTGTATCATTGAGGCACGCAAGCCTACCCACCAACGGCAAGGTCCATGGTTCATGGGGGGAGGATGAACAAGTATTGGACTGGATTTGTGATAGGAGTCAGGAGTTCCTTGCAGATAAAACTCAGCATGACACTCTTAACAGAAAAAAATTGACAGATGTAAAGTTAATTTTAGGAGTTCTCCAAGGAACTGAGATAGGGCCTTTATTGTTTACAACATATGGTGAAGATGTAGTGAATAATGCTGCAGGGCCTGTGAAGCTAATCATGGATGATACTGTTGTCTATAGGAAGGCTGCAATGGCACCATACTGCAGCAAAGTGCACGGAAAGCAGCAGAGAGTTGATTGTTGTAGGGACTGGCAGGTGTACATGAATGTAAATAAATGTAACATTCATGCTTAAATAGCTGAAATAGTCCACTACTGTCACACTTTGTGACAAATTACTGGAAATAGTAACTACAAGGAGTAACCATCCAGAGTGACATAAACTGGAATGACCACTAAAACACAGTAGGAAAAGCAGATGCCAGGCTGTTAAAAAGTCTACTCACCAAGCAGTGGAAGAAAACACACATAAAAGGAGGTTACAATTACACAAGCTTTTGGAACCAGTGGTTCCTTCTGCCAGAAGTGTTGAAGTGGAAGGAAGAGGGGTAAAGGAAAAGGACAGGATAGGTCTAAAAAGGGGTTAGGTTCCAGAAAAGTCTTCCCTGACTCTCAGTTCTGGTGGCTTTTCCAAAATCTACTGCTTTTCGTAGACTTCTCCAGTTCTTCTCCTTCACTCCTCTTCCTTCCCCCTCAACCCCTCTGCACTCAAGGTGTACTGGCTCCGAAAGCTTGCTTGATAATAACCTTATTTTTTGTTATAACCTTTTTTATTTTTATATTTTATTATAACCTTATATTTTATGTGTGTGTTCTGACCCTGGTTGGTGGGTAAATTTTTTTATCTTATCCAATTACATTATTCTGTCAAAAATTGATTGTTTTCATTGTTACAGATGCCATGCTGAGATTCGTGGGAAAAGTCAGTGACTTAAAAAACAATTAAACGTATTCTTGAATATTGCTAATCAGTTTGGGACACTTACCAGGTTACAAAGTTTCAACAAAGAGTGACACACTTCATCACAGGACTGCTTACTTGGTGTGACAGTGTTATGGAGACACTCAAAAAGCTTTAGTGGCAGATAATAAAAGAGAGGTGCTGTTCATAACAGAGTGGTTTACTAATCAAATTCCAAGAGAATACAATCTGGGAAAAGTCAGGTAACATATTACTTCCTTCTATATATGCCTCATGAAATGACCACATTGAGAAAATTTGAGCTAATACAGAGGTTTACCAAATGGCTCTGAGCACTATGGGACTTAACATCTATGGTCATCAGTTAGAGGTTTACCAATAACCATTCTTTCCATCTACCATTTGCAAATGTGTTTCTACAGTTCAGAGTATGGTGTGCTAGATGCCTTAATTTGGAAGCCATTTTGAAAAGAGAAATTGATAGGTTCAGGCTCAACATAGTGGGATGAAGGTACAGGACTTATGCTGACTTGAATAGAGGTTTGTCAATGCAAAACTAAATAGAGGTAATGCAGGAGTATGTCTAATACTAAAGCAGATACGCTACTATGAACAGCATTGACTGGGAGACAGAAATGGAAGTGGAAGATGTCTGCTGGAATTGTACACTGAACACACTTTAATCACCTGAAACACGTGGTTGAAGAATTATGAAAGAAGATTGTGTAATTGGAAGGGCTTGGAGACACTTGAAGAAGACAAGTAGAAAATTAAGGTCCTAGGATCTGGATAAGTTGCGGGAACTCGGAGATTGTTGATAGTTTCAAAGAGAGCATTAGACAAGTACTAACTGATATGTGGTGACTGAAAAATGCATAGCTTTGACAGATGAAATCATGAAGGCAACAGAGTATCATATATGCAAACAGAGAAGGCTCAGTAGAAATCCATGCATAGACAATGAATTTGATGAAAGGAGGAAATATAAAAATGAAGCAAATAAAGCAGACAGAATTACATTCACAGGTTTTGTACAGTTATAGAAAACTTTTTATTATGTTGATTGATGTATATTCTTTGAATGGTGGTGGGGCAAAATATAGTGAGCGTAATGTTATCTACAAATTCGTCAGGAATCGTACTGAAATTCTATGAATCAATGGACATGGAAGGGAGGCAGTATTTGAGAAGGGAGTGAAAGAAGATCATAGCCTATCCTCCATTTCATTAACTCTAAACGTTGATCAAGCAGCAAAGAAACAGGCGGAGAAGTTTGGAAGAGATTATTAGATTATATTAGATTAGATTAGATTAATGCTTGTTCTATAGATTATGAATATGACACTTTGTAATGATGTGGAACGTGTCAGGTTAATAAAAGATGCCTGTACAAGATATTACATTACACAAAATATTGCTTGACACTAATGTTTAAGTTAGTTTTTTTTTCCCCTCCTTTAATTTATATCTAAAAATTCAGCCAATGAGTAGGAGGAGTTGTCACCTAGAAACTCTTTTAATTTATTTTTAAATGTTGGTTGACTATCTGTCAGGCTTTTGAAGCTGTTTAGTAGGTGACCAAAGACTTTTGTGGCAGCATAATTTATCCCTTTCTGTGTCAAAGTCTGATTTAACCCTGCATAGTGAAGATCATCCTTTCTCCTGGTGTTATAGCTATGCACACTGCTATTAATTTTGAACTGGGTTGGATTATTAACAACAAATTTCATAAGTGAATATATATACAGTGAGGTTACTGTGAGGATCCCTAGATCCTTAAATAGATGTCTGCAGGATGACCGTGGGTGGGCTCCAGCAATTATTCTGATTACACGTTTTTGAGCAATAAGTACTTCTCTACTCAACGATGAATTACCCCAGAATATGATGCCATATGAAAGCAGTGAATGAAAGTAGGTATAGTAAGCTAATTTACTGAGATTCTTATCACCAAAATTTGCAATAACCCTAATAGCATACATAACTGAACTCAGACGTTTCAGCAGACCATCAGTGTGTTGCTTCCAGTTTAACCTCTCATCAATGGACACACCTAAAAATTTTGAAAATTCTACCTTTAGCTACAGACTTCTGTTCAAAGTCTATATTTATTACTGGAGTTCTGCCATTTACTGTACGGAACTGTATATACTATGTTTCATCAAAATTTAAAGAGAGTCTGTTTGCTGAGAACCGCTTAATAATTTTGTGAAAAACATCATTTACAATTACATCACTTAGTTCTTGGTTTTTGGATGTTATTACTATACTTGTATCATCAGCAAAAAGAACTAACTTTGCATCTTCGTAAATGTGGAATGGTAAGTCATTAATGTTTGTAAATAAGTTCAGGGATAATAAATGCAAACATTAATGTCTGCTGACAATATTGAAATTCTGTTAGAGAAAGTGTAGGAGTTGGTAGATAAGTTGCATGGAATTGATAATGACTTGAAAAGAGGATATAAGATGGACATAACAAATGTAAAACAAGGGTAATGCAATGCAGATGAATTAAATCTGGTAATACTGTGGGAATGAAACTAGGAAATGGGATACTAAAATATGTAAAAGAGTTTTGCTATTTTGGCAGCAAAATAATGGACAATGATCGAAGTAGAAAGGGTATAAAATGTAGACTGGCTAGAGCAGTAAAATCATTTCTGAAAAAAATTTAAATTTCAAAGATAAATTTAAGTGTTAATAACTTTTTTTCTTTCTGTAGCGCTTGTCTCCTTTAAATGAGGATGAGGATAATTACTTGACTAAGAACATAAAGTACACGTCATCACTGTTTATTCATGTATTAAACCACATGTTCTATTTTATTCTACACAACACACAGTCTACATAACACAAAAAGCCATCACATTTTTGTTCTGCTTAATACTTCAACTTGGCATGAACTCCCCTCCAAAGAGCACCCGTACAAGAAGACAAAACAGAAGGTACAAGCCCTCTGGAAATGGCGCTGTAATGAAACTGATGTCTCGCTGAACTAGATCAACTGAATTACAACATTTTCTGAAGGTATTTGTCTGGAATTTAGCCTTGAAGATAAATGATAAGCAGTTTGTACAAGAGGAGAATAGGTGGTTTTGAAATGAGGTGTTATAGAAGAATGCCGAACATTAGATGCAGGGACTGACTCAAGTGACTCAAATTGAGGAGAAGAGACATTTATGGCATAACTTGACTAAAAGAAGGTATTGCTTAATATGACACATCCTGGTGTACAAAGGCACTGCGACTTCAGTAATGGCAGTAAATGGTGCAGGTAAAAATTCTATGAGACAACCAATGCTGGGTAACAGTAACTAAGTTTAAATGACAGTAGGTTGCAATAGCTATGCACATATGAAAAGATTTGCACAGGGTAGGCCAGCATAGGGAACAGCATTAAACCAGTATTTAGACTGAGGACCACACAAGAAGTTCAGTGTCCTAGAAAATGGTGGTGAAATTGGTATAGGAAATGGGGCAGTTATTTAATTCTTATAAATAAAAGTGTTTCAGATACAAGAAAAATAAAATAACAGAAAATCTCTCATGTAAACGGTGATTACAATGAGAGCTTCAAATAAACAATATTATGAATTTCGTAGAATGTATTAATTAATCAGATGTGTGGAAATGTCTGAAAGAGGTCATAAAGAGATATGAAAATATGGCAACAGGAACAAATGAAAATGGTGTGAGTATGAAAAAGACAAAACAGAACCTTGTGTTGGGTAGAGACCACAATTTGAGAGTAAAGAAGGGATAAACATCCAAAATAACTAACAACTACAAGCATTCTATAAATGCATTAAATATTTGTACCCATTACAAATTCTAGATGAGATATTTGCAGGTATTAGAGTTATGAAGCAAGGGAAGGTATCAGGAGGTGAAAGAAATGGTTAAAACTGGACATAAATAATGCAAGAGCTTGCAAAATCGTTTGTTGTTATGGAAATTAATGCAGTTCCCTAAAACTGGAACACTGATTTATGTTACTACTTCTCAAGGAATACAAAAATCTGTTGAGCTGTCAGCCTAACATTAATGCAAAAAAAAAAAAAAAAAAACATTCAATTTCAATTGAGCATTGGAACAGGATGAGTTTACAAGTGGTTATAGCACAAAGGACCATTAGTTAATCCTGAAGAAAACTACACAAAGGACCAAAACCGAATTACTACATTTGAGATTTCAGAATTTGGTAAAACATTTCTTAGTTTCAGTAGAATCAGTACAGTCAGTACATGCAAAGCTAAGCATTAGTTCAACATGCCTCCATTGCACTTCATCGCAACAGTATAACTTTCATAATTGAAAGTTAAACTTTACAAGGAGATTCCATACCGTCAAATCTCAGTTTTTAGATACATAAACTGTATAAGCAAAGAAAGGGTGTAGTTTAATTGAATATATTGTTTTAGTAACATGGTACAATTTGCCTCTAGTGTGGATGTTGTTGTTGTGGTCTTCAGTCCTGAGACTGGTTTGATGCAGCTCTCCATGCTACTCTATCCTGTGCAAGATTCTTCATCTCCCAGTACCCACTGCAACCCACATCCTTCTGAATCTGCTTAGTGTAGTCATCTCTTGGTCTCCCTCTACGATTTTTACCATCTACGCTGCCCTCCAATACTAAATTGGTGATCCCTTGATGCCTCAGAACATGCCCTACCAACCGATCGCTTCTTCTGGTCAAGTTGTGCCACAAACGTCTCTTCTCCCCAATCCTATTCAATACTTCCTCATTAGTTATGTGATCCACCCATTTAATCTTCAGCATTCTACTATAGCACCACATTTCAAAAGCTTCTATTCTCTTCTTGTCCAAACTATTTATCGTCCATGTTTCAGTTCCATACATGGCTACACTCCATACAAATACTTTCAGAAATAACATCCTGTCACTTAAATCCATACTCGATGTTGACAAATTTTTCTTCTTCAGAAACGCTTTCCTTGCCATTGCCAGTCTACATTTTACATCCTCTCTACTTTGACCATCATCAGTTATTTTGCTCCCCAAATAGCAAAACTCCTTTACTACTTTAAGTGTATCATTTCCTAGTCTAATTCCCTCAGCTTCACTTGACTTAATTCGACTACATTCCATTATCCTCGTTTTGCTTTTGTTGATGTTCATCTTATATCCTCCTTTCAAGACGCTATCCATTCCGTTCAACTGCTCTTCCAAGTCCTTTGCTGTCTCTGACAGAATTATGATGTCATCGGCGAACCTCAAAGTTTTTATTTCTTCTCCATGGATTTTAATACCTACTCCAAAATTTTCTTTTGTTTCCTTTACTGCTTGCTCAATATACAGATTGAATAACATCGGGGAGAGACTGCAACCCTGTCTCACTCCCTTCCCAACCACTGCTTCCCTTTCACGTCCCTCGACTCTTATAACTGCCATCTGTTTTCTGTACAAATTGTAAATAGCCTTCACTCCCTGGATTTTACCCCTGCCACCTTCAGAATTTGAAAGAGAGTATTCCAGTCAACATTGTCAAAAGCTTTCTCTAAGTCTACAAATGCTAGAAACGTAGGTTTGCCCTTCCTTAATCTAGCTTCTAAGATAAGTCGTAGTGTCAGTATTGCCTCATGTGTTCCAACATTTCTACGGAAGCCAAACTGATCTTCCCCGAGGTCAGCTTCTACTAGTTTTTCCATTTGTCTGTAAAGAATTTGCATTAGTATTTTGCAGCTGTGACTTATTAAACTGATAGTTCGGTAATTTTCACATCGGTCAACACCTGCTTTCTTTGGGATTGGAATTATTATATTCTTTTTGAAGTCTGAGGGTATTTCGCCTGTCTCATACATCTTGCTCAACAGATGGTAGAGTTTTGTCAGGAGTGGCTCTCCCAAGGCCATCAGTAGTTCCAATGGAATGTTGTCTACTCCGGGGGCCTTGTTTCGACTCAGGTCTTTAAGTGCTCTGTCAAACTCTATACGCAGTATCGTATCTCCCATTTCATCTTCATCTACATCCCCTTCATTTCCATAATATTGTCCTCTAGTACATCACCCTTGTATAGCCCCTCTATATACTCGTTCCACCTTTCTGCTTTCCCTTCTTTCCTTAGAACTGGTTTTCCATCTGAGCTCTTGATGTTCATACAAGTGGTTCTCTTTTCTCCAAAGGTCTCTTTAATTTTCCTGTAGGCAGTATCTGTCTTACCCCTAGTGAGATAAGCCTCTATATCCTTACATTGGTCCTCTAGCCATCCCTGCTTAGCCATTTTGCACTTCCTGTCGATCTCATTTTTGAGACGTCTGTATTCCTTTTTGCCTGCTTCATTTTCTGCATTTTTATATTTTCTCCTTTCATCAATTAAATTCAATATTTCTTCTGTTACCCAAGGATTTCTACTAACCCTCGTCTTTTTACCTACTTGATCCTCTGCTGCCTTCACTCCTTCATCCCTCAAAGCTACCCATTCTTCTTCTACTGTATTTCTTTGCCCCATTCCTGTCAATTGCTCCCTTATGCTCTCCCTGAAACTCTGTACAACCTCTGTTTCTTATAGTTTATCCATGTCCCATCTCCTTAAATTCCCACCTTTTTGCAGTTTCTTCAGTTTTAATCTACAGGTCATAACCAATAGATTGTGGTCAGAGTCCACATCTGCCCCTGGCAATGTCTTAAAACTTAAAACCTGGTTCCTAAATCTCTGTCTTCCCATTATATAATCTATCTGATACCTTTTAGTATATCCAGGCTCTTCCATGTATACAGCCTTCTTTTATGATTCTTGAACTAAGTGTTACCTATGATTAAGTTGTGCTCTGTGAAAAACTCTACCAGGCGACTTCCTCTTTAATTTCTTTGCCCCAGTCCATATTCACCTACTATGTTTCCTTCTCTCCCTTTTCCTACTACCAAATTCCAGTCACCCATGACTATTAAATTTTCATCTCCCTTCACTATCTGAATAATTTCTTTTATTTGATCATACATTTCTTCAATTTCTTCGTCATC